>NC_090404.1:42154367-42289214 GCF_036365525.1 Heterodontus francisci | reverse complement strand
TATCAAGATCTCTCCTCACAAATGGAATCTATCTGGAATTCCTCTGCATCGCTACATCAAGTGTGCAGGCAGACAATGTATGCTACTGCAAGCAAAAACCATGTCAGGTAACTCACTAAATCAGTGTTCAACATAGTGTTGGGAAAGCAAGTTAATACATTAGTTTCCTCATTTAAAGCTTATTCACAAAAATGCACATTTTTGTTATATTGATGAACCAGTCAAATAAATTTCCTAATACCTTTACCTTTCCGAAAGTTGCTCACAACCGGCCCCAATGTAGGACAACATTTAGAATGTAGCCCCTAATGCGTAAAGGCTGGACACTCCTGATCTATACTATCAGTTCTAACATCCTGAAAATGTCCAGGTTGTCAGAAGGGATAGAGAGAGGCAATATATGCTTAATGGCACAGTTCTAAAGAGTGTGCAGGGACAGAGGGACCCTGGGGGTTCATATGTACAGATCATTGAAGGTGGCAGGACATATTGAGAACAGTTAGCAAAGAATACGGGACAAAAACAAGAAATGCTGGAATCACTCAGCAGGTCTGGCAGCACCTGTGGAAAAGAGAAGCAGAGTTAACGTTTCAGGTCAGTGACCCTTCTTCAGGAAGAATATGGGATCTTGAGTTTGATAAATAGAGGTATTGAGTGCAAAAGCAGGGAAGTTAAGGGGAACTTTTATAAAACTCTGCTTCAGACCACAACTAGAGTATTACATCCAGTTCTGATCACCACACTTTTGGGAAGGATGGGAAGGTCCTTGAGAGGGTGTCGAGGAGATTTACCAGAATGGTTCCAGGGATGAGGAATTTAGCTACAAGGTTAGGTTGGAGAAGCTGGGATTGTTCTCCTTGGAACGCGGGACTGGGAGCTTCTTATTGGGGGTGTTGAGGCCCACACCGACATTACCGGGATAGGGAGACAGAGTTTAGAAACAACTCAGCAACACGACTCCAGTAAAAGATCCCAGGAGGAAAAGGGGGATCAGTGTGTGTACCTGCCCTGATATCCCCCTCCCCAGGCCTGTCAGTCAAACCCCCCACTCCTCCCAGTCCACAGCTCAGCCTATCAGCTTCCTGCACCTTGAGAGCCAGCCCTGCCCAGGTGTGGCCCAGTCCAAGGGGAGTCTTTGTGGAACCAGGGAGTGGGGGAGGGGGACCTCCTGCCTGTGCTGTGTCCCCAAATGGTTCCTCCCTCCCTCAGGCCCCTTTATAACTGAGCTCAGTTTCCCGCAGCTGCCGCCCGCTCTCGGTGCAAACACAGGACCGGGAGTTTGTTATTGGGGGTGTTGAGGCCTAACACCGGGTATTTCTGAAGCCTCCCCGCCCAACAGCCGCCACTTACCGGCTGCAGAAGCGGACTCACAAGCGTCTCTCCGCCGCCTTCACCCTCTGGCTTGAAACACTGGTCCGCAATGCGCCTGCGCATCCGGGACTTAACTTCTGACCTCACAATGTCTGGGTGATTAACAACAGCTCCCCGACCAATAGGAAGAGGGGGCGGGACAGGAGGACAGATTCTGCGCAGTTCCTTCCTCATTTGCTTCTCTTTGAAAGCCCGAGGATGAATCCATCAGCATCCGGGACCTGTCAGCCCGCAGCTCCATTAGTTCCTTTTCATAAAACTGTCTCATTCCCTTTGAAATGTTTCAATTAAACCTGCCTCCACCCACACTCTCAGACAAGTGCATTCCACACATTAACCACTCGCTGGCTGGAAAAGTTTTTCCTCATGTTATTTTTGTTTCTCTTCCCAATTACTTTCAATCTGTTCCCTCTCGTCCTCGATCCTTTCACCAGTGGGGAACAGTTTCTCTCCATCTGCTCTGTTTGACCTGATGCCATTGAGACATCATGGGTCCGGAGCCCATGCTCAGGACGTCTCGGGCAACTCCCTCCTGACTGTATAACACTGTGCCGTCACCTCTGCTGGGTCTGTCCTGCTGGTGGGACACCTGGGGATGGTGATGGCAGTATCTGGGACATTGTCTCTAAGGTATGATTCTCTGTCCAGACCCCTACATGATTTTGAATACCTCGACCAAATCACCTCTCAGCCTTCTCTCCAAGGAAAACAGCACACTTTTTCTTCTTCATCGTAATCTCTACCTCTTTTATAATCCAGGGAGCTCTGGATTTATTTTGCCCAACCTTTCCACTTCGAGGGAACATATGTTGACTGTGCCCGAACTCTCTCTCTTTTTTGAAGGTTACCCATTGTTCAGCTATCAGGTTTCCTGGCAACTTTTGAAGCTCATTTATTCAGCCAGCTCCATTCTTACCCCATTGAAGTTGTCTTTCCCCAGTTAATTACTCTGACTCTGGATTGTTCTTGGTCCTTTTCTATGGTCAGCCTAAATCTTATGATACAATGATAAATCTCCCCTACATGCTCCCCAACTGATACTTGATCCACTTGGGCCCACCTCATTCTCAAGAACCAGGTCCAGGAATGCCTCCTTTCTCATTGGACTAGCAACATACTGTTGTGGAAAAACTTTCCTGAACAACTCTAAGAACACTTGCCCCTCACTGCCCTTTACACTACTACTATCCCACGATAGTGTTTGAATCAAGTCGCCCATTAGAACTACCCTATATTATTTTTTGCACCTCTCTGTAATGTCCTTGCATATTTTCTCCTCCACGTTCTTCCCACTAGCTGGTGGCCTCTTGACAACACTGAGCAATGTAAATGCACCTTTTTTGTTCCTTCGTTCGAGCCAAATTGATTCTGTTCTTGACCCCGATGGGACATCCTTTTTCTCCAACACTGCAATGTTCTCATTTATCAATACTCCACCGCCCCTTTCCCTTTCCTTTCTTTGCTGAAGACCTTGTATCCAGGAATATTTAACACCCAGTCCTGCCCTTCTTTGAGCCAGGTCTCTGTTCTCGCCACAAGATCATATTTCCACATGGCAATCTGCACGTGTACCTCACCAATCTTATTAACCACACTCTGTGCATTCACATACATGCACATTAACCCTGATTTACACTTTATTACTTTCTCCCTGACTCTGACCCCACCTTGTAACTTGCTATTCCCTACTCGAGTGCCATCGATCTCTCCCAGTATTCTGTGCACCTTGGTGTTCCGGTCTGATATTTTCCCCTGGTTCCCATACCCCTGACAAGTTACCAGTTTTGCTTCCCTCCAATCTGAGCTCCCTCTCAGGTTTCCATCCCCTTACCAATCTAGTTTAAACCCTCCCCAACAACACTAGTAATCTCCCTGTGAGGATATTAGTCCCAATCCTGCTTCGATGCAACCCGTCCATCTTGTATGGGTCCCACCTGTCCCAGTGCCTCAGAAATCTGATGCCCTCCCTCCCACACCAGTTCTCCAATCACCTGTTCAATCAGTCAATTCTCCTGTTACCTTGCACATGGGAGTGGGAGTAATCCTCAGATAACTGCTTTTGGGGTCCTGCTTTTTTAATCTCCATCAGAGTTCCCTGAAATTTGTTGTCAGGACCTCATTTACCCTTTCCATCTATGTTAATGGTGCCAACGTGGACCACGACCTCTGGCTGTTCACTTTCCCCCAGATCAATGTCCTGTAGCCGTACCGTGACATCCTTGATCCTGGCACCAGGGAGGTAACACACCATCCTGGAGTCCGATCTATGGCTGCAGAAAGGCTTCTGTGTTCCCCGGACTAATGAAAGCCCCATCACTACTGTTCTTCCACTCTTCCTCCTCCCCTCCTGTGCAGCTGAGCCACCTGTGGTGCCACAAACTTGGTTCTGTCTGCACTCCTCTGAGGAACCAGCACCCTCACCAGTATCCAAAATGGAAAACCGATTAGCAAGTGAGATCATATCAGGGGACTCCTGCAGTACCTGCCTGGTTCTCTTAGACTGTCTGTCGGTTACCCATTCCTTATCCTCCTGCATGCTTCTAACCTGTGGTGTGATCACCTCCCTAAACCTGCTATCCATGTAGTTCTCTGCATTGTGGATGCATCACAGTGACTCCAGCCACTGCTAGAGCTCCAAACCCGAGAGCTCAAGCTTGTGCAGCCGGTGACACTTCCTGTAGATATGTTTGTCTGGGACACATGGTGCGTCCATGACATCCCACATGTCACAAGCTGTGCATTGCACTCGGCCAAGCTGCACTGCCGTACCTTAACTTACCAGACTCCTTAGAAGTAGAATATGTGACCAGTTACTCAACCAACCAGCACCATTCACTGCACAGAAACAAGAACCAAATACTGGAAGACAAAAAAGTAGAAAAAGGAGCACCTCCTCTCCCCTTCACTGAACTCACCACTCAGCAAACACATACCTCCAGACTCTGTTTACAATCTGCACTCCTTATCAATCTTTTAGTCATTCTTTACTGTTTTTCTACATTCTGTCCAACATTCTGTTCTGCCACCCACCTTTGTGCAATTATATGCTTTTACTTTAATTTTGATATGACCTTTAACATTTACAGTAAACCATGGATAGTGGGTCCTCCCCACTCCGAATCCTGTTCATACTGAGAATCCCAGGGTGGAGAGCTGGGATATCCTGTCTCAAAACACAGTCACAGAGACACAGCATCATTTACAGCACAGAACAAGGTCATTTGGCCCATCAATTCCATGTCAGCTCTCCAGGGAGCAATCCACTCAGTCCCACTGCCCCACATCAGCCCATAGCCCCGCAAGTTTATTTCCTTCAAGTGACCATCCAGTTTACTTTGAAAGTCATTGATTATTTCCACTTCCACCACACACATTGGCAGCGTGTTCCAGGTCAGAACCACTTGCTGCAGAAGAAGTTCTTCCTCACATTCCTGCTGCAACTCTTCCTCAAAACCTTCAATCTGTGTTCCCTAGTTCTTGTACCATTAGTTCATGGGAACAGTTTTTCTTTGTCTAATTTATCAAAGTCTCTCAGAATCTTGTGCATTTCTATGAAATTTTCCCTCAATCTCCTTTGCTCCAAGGAGAATAACCCCAACTTCTCCAACCTACCCTTGTGAACTCTCTGCTGTGTCAGCAGGTGGGATAACTGAGTGAATCCCTTCCCACACACACAGCAGGTGAACGGCCCCTCCCCAGTGTGAACTTGCTGGTGTGTCAGCAGGTGGGATAACTGAGTGAATCCCTTCCCACGCACGGAGCCGGTGAACGGCCTCTCCCCAGTGTGACTGAGTTAATGAATATCCAGCTTTGATGGAGAACCGAATCCCTTCCCACAGTCCCCACATTTCCATGGTTTCTCCATGGCGAGGGTGTCCTTGTGTCTCTCCAGGTTGGATGATCAGTTGAAGCCTCATCCACACACAGAACACGTGTACGGATTCTCCCCGTTGTGAATGGTGTGATGATTTCTCAGGCTGTGTAACTGGTTAAAGCTCTTTCCACAGTCAGTCACTGGAACACTCTCACTCGGGGGTGTGTGCGCGTCTCGGTGCTTTTCCAGTCACACTGATGTTTGAAATCTTTTCCCACAGACAGAACAGACAAACATTTCTCCTTCCACATTCAAAGGCCAATGATATTCAGGTCCTGATGAATCGAGTGTTTCTGTCAGATCTTGATGTGATGTTTGGTTTGAATTTCCCGTCAGTAAATCCTCCCCTTCTAATACCCTGTAAAAGGAGTTTACAAAAGTCAGCACTGTCAGTCCAGGATAGAAATTCAGAACAGACAGTTCTAGTTTCTATGGAACATTCTTTCCTCGCTTGTTTCCCCAAACATGTGGTCCATTCAAACTAAAAGAAGCCAAAATAAGCAACAAATTGTAACAGAAGCAAAGGGAACCTTCCCAACTGAACCAGAACATTGCTCCCAGTGTCCACGAGACACTCTGTATCCTGAGGTGTCCACCGGTTGCAGAAGGCCACCCCGGCACGGACAAGACCAGGGAAGACAGGGCAGCAGGCAGTGTGACACCCCCACTCCCAACATGGTCCCTGTACATCCTGGACCTACACATTGCTTCTCAGCCTGAGCGAGAGGGAGAGAGAGAGATGGAGAAAGTGAGAACTGAATGTTTAAATATACAAGACAGATACAAACCTGGGTGGGTTTGGGGTGGATGAGGTGATGGTGAGGAGGGCATTGGGGGGACTGGGGGGTTTTGGAAGGGCAGGTCATCGAAAGGGCTGTGGGTGTGGGTGGTGTTTTAGCCAGGCCCAAGAGCAGGTCCAGGAAAAGATCCTCCAACCTTCCCACCCCACCTCCACACCGAGTGGCCAGAGATGAGGAGAATGGGGTTAAACTGTAACCAAGGCCATTGATAAGGTCCCACAAGGCAGACTGGTCATGAATGACAAGCCCATGGGATCCAACACAAAACAGCAAGTTAGAGCCAAAATTGACTCAGAGGCAGGAAGCAAAGAGTAATTGTTGATGAGTGTTTGTGAGACTGGAAGGCTGTTTTCAGTGAGGTTCTGCAGGGATCAGTACTGGCTTTTTGTTCTATAGATCAATGGTTTGGACTTGAATGTAGGGGATTTGATTAAAAAGTTTGCAGATGAAACAAAAATTGACCATGTGGTTGATAATGAAGAAAGCTGTAAACTGCAGGAAGATATCAATGGACTGGTTCGGTGGGCAGAATAGTGACAAATGGAATTCAATCCGGAGAAGTGTGAGGTAATGCATTTGGAGACAGCTGGCAAGGCAAGGGAATACACAATAAATGGTAGGATATTGAGAAGTATAAAGGAACAGAGGGGCCTTGGAGTGCATGTTCATAGATCCCTGAACATGGCTGGGCAGGTAGATAAGGCGTAAGAGATACTTGCCTTTATTAACCAAGGCAGAGAATACAAGAGCATGGAGGTTATGTTGGAAATGTATAAAACACTGGTTTGGACACAGCTGGAGGACTGTGTACAGTTCTGGTCACCGCACTGTCGGAAAGATGTGGCTATATTAGAGAAAATACAGAGGAGATTTACAAGGATGTTGGCTGGATTGGAGAATTTTCGTTCTGAGTAAATATTGGATAGGTGAGGGTTGTTTTCTTTGGAACAGAGGAGGCTGAGGGGAGACCGAATTGAAGTGTAGAAAATGATGATGGGTCTAAATCGAGTGGATAGGAAGGACCTATTCCCCTTGGCTGAGGGGTCCATAACCAGGGGCATAGATTTAGAGAAAGAGGTAGGAAATTTAAAAGGGATTTGAGGGGAAATGTTTTCAGACAGAGGGTGGTGCGGATCTGCAACTCACTGCCTGGGAGGGTGGTAGAGGCAGAAACCCTCACAACAATTAAAAAGTACTTGGATATGCACGTGAAGTGCCCTAAACTACAAGAGTATTATTACGACCGACCGCTCAAGTCAAAGCCCCCCAGTCAAAATATACAATTTTGATAGTGGTGGGAGAAACGCACTGTTGATTCAGTCCCGTCCCTCACAGATCGCCTGACATTTTAAACATTCCAAATTAAAGAAAGATCCAGCCAAATTGTACCATCTATTAACCCCCGAATAAGGCTAACCAAACCAGGTGTCTTTAGATCAGCAAATTAACTGTTTAATTAGAAAAACTAAATTCTTAAACACTACTAACAAATAAATAGTTAAAACAGAAAAAATAGTGACTTTGCATATTTATGCTCCTGCCGAAGTGAAATCTTCCGATATGGAATAGTCCAATGTTGCTTGAAGTCCTCACAGCCGTGTGATGGGGGGAGAAAATAAAAGGTTCTTCAACAGTAGAACAGTCCACAGTCTAGTTCAGCAGTTGAATTGATGCTGCTCTTCTCCAGCGATAAATTTCAACAATTACAGTTCAGTAGTTACAGGAATTTGATATTTTTTTTTTTAGAAATTAACCTGGCTTGACATCAGAATTCTGAGAGAATAATAAATAGGGTTTAAATAAAACAAGAGAGAGCTCTCTTTTCCTTCAGTATATGCTGGATGATAATCTGTGTCTGTCTCTCTTAACGGTGTCTCAAATGCTACTTTTTCAACTAGTTTCAAATGTCAATTGGAAACAATGCATCTCTCGATCTTCAGTCTCTGAGTGGCTGTATCCCGGGGCAACGAGAATACATTCTGACATCAGTCAGAACAAGGGGGCAGCAATATAATACAGACATTAACAGGTCAAATAGAGAACTTAGGAGGAATTTCTCTACTCAGAGAGTGGTCAGAATGTGGAACTCACTGCCATGTGGAGTGGTTGAAGGTGATAACAATGATGTGTTTAAGGGGAGGCTCAATACATTTATGAGGGAGAAGGGAATAGAGGGATATGAGGGCAGGGTGGGATGATGTAATTAGATTGGGAGGAGGCTCATGTGGATTATAAACAGCAGCACAGACTAGAGGGGCTGAACGGCCTGTTTCTGGGCTGTAATTCTGTGTACATTCAGCCTGGGTGGATTAATGCTCAGGTTCACTGGGCCCAGGGGTGGATTAATGAAAGTTCTGGCTCTATGTTTTAGACGATGCTGCCGAGTACTGCAGGTGATGGAGAAGAGTTTCTCTCTATCTACCCTATCAGTTTCAATTAATATCTTGAAAACTTTGATCAAATCACCCCTTAATCTTCTGAATTCCAGGGACTACAACCCTCACAGTGAGGTGATTCATTCTGGCAGAAGGAATAGGGAGAGGCAACATACACTTAATGGTACAGTTCTAAAGAGTTTGCAGGGATAGAGGGACCTGAGGGTTCATGTGCAGAGATCACTGAAAGTGGAAGGATGTATTGAGGGAACAGTTGGCAAAGCAAATGGGATCTTGGGCCTCAGAAATAGAGGTATTGAACACAAAAGGAAGGAAGTTTTGCTGAACATTTAAAAAGCTCTGGTTCGGCCACAACTAGAGTATTGCATCCAGTTCTGGTCACCACACTTTCGGAAGGATGTGAAGGTCCTTGAGAGGGTGCAGAGATTTATCAGAATGGTTTCTGAGATGAGAGAATTTAACTACAAGGTTAGCTTAGAGGAGCTGGTGTTGTTCTCCTTGGAGCAAAGGAGATTGAGGGAAGATCTGATAGAGGTGTTGAAAATGATGACAGGTTTAGATAAGGCAGACCAAGAAAAGCTGTTCCCATTAGCTGATGATACAAGGATTAGTGGACACAGATTCTGGTTCTGAGATTCAGGAGGGATGTGAGGAAGCAGTTTTTTTACACAGTGAATGATAATGACCTGGAACTCACTGCCTACGAGGGTGGTGGAAGTGGAGACGATCAATGATTACAAAAGGAAATTAGATGGGCACTTGAGGCAAATAAACCTGCAGGACTACGGGGATAGAGTGGGTGAATGGGACTGACTGGATTGTTCTACAAAGAGCTGGGATGGAATCAAAAAGATCAATGTCCTCCTTCTGTGCTGTAATGACTCTATGATTCATTTGTGTAATCTCTCCTCGTAATTTAACCCTTGGAGTCCAGGTATCATTCAGGTAAATCTACACTGCACTCCCTCCAAGGCCATTATATCCTTCCGAAGGTGTGGTGCCCAGAACTGAACACAATACTCCAGGTGTGGTCTAACCAGGGCTTTGTGTATCTCAGTGCTTTTCCACTCTCACTGATAGCTGAAATCTTTTCCCACAGACAGAACAGACAAACCTTTCTCCTTCCACATTCAAAGGCCGATGATATTCAGGTCCTGATGTATCGAGTGACTCTGTCAGATCTTGATGTGATGTTTGGCTCGAGATTCCCCATCTGCATATCCCCTGCTTCTAAGCCCCTGTAAAAGGAGTTTACAAAAACCATCACTGTCAGTCCAGGATAGAAATTCACAACATTCTCTCCTCCTGCTTCCTGGCCCAGGATGACTGCACATGCACCCTGCTGTACATTGTCCTGAGGGAGGCCACACACCAGCCTGGATTCACGTCTGCGGCTGCAGAAACACCTGTGTACTCCCCTATCAAATCTCCTATCACTATTGCTCAGTCAGCTTCGTGGCCCTCTGTGAAGCTGATCCAACTGTGCTGCCATGGCCTTGACTCTGGCTGCACTCCTGAGATGAACCATCACTTTCATCAGTATTCAGAACTGAATTCTGGTTGGAGAGTGAGATGCACTCAGGGTTCTCCTGCATTCCCTGCCTGTTTCTTCTTGATTGTCAGTTGGCCACCCATTGCCTCTCTCCCTGCATACTCTTCAGCTGCAGGGTGACCATATCTATAAACGTGCTGTCCACAAATCTCTCACCTCATGGATGCACCGCAGTGACACCAGCTGCAGTTCATGCTCCGACAACCGGAGCTCGAGCTGCTGCAACTTGTTTTATCTTCATCCATGTGATGTGAGTGTTGCTGGCTCGGCCAGTATTTATTGTCCATCCCAAACTTCCCTTGACAACTGAGAGGCTCGCTCGGCCATTTCAGAGGGCATTTAAGAGTCAGCCACATTGCTGTGGATCTGGAGTCACATGTCGGCCAGACCAGGTAAGGACAGCAGATTTCCCATCTCATGAACCAGATGGCTTTTTAATTGCAGATTTATTAATTGAATTTAAATGTCACCATCTGCCGTGGTGGGATTCGAACCCATGTTCCAGTGACATTACCCCGATGTCACCACCTCCCCCAATGATACTTCCTACACAAAAGGTTATCTGGAGTTGGCACATTACACAGGATGTGCATTCCAGAGGTCGGAGCAGCCCCACCATTGGCAGGAATTTGGGACTTGTAACTGCAAAGGCTTTTGTCATCAAAAAGGACTGTGTAATGTATCAGTGTGGTGTGAGATAGTCAAGTGTTGAATAAGTAAAGAAAATATCTTTGTAAATAGCTGACACCACAATTTACAATCAAAGTGCTATTTAGTTAATTGTGGATTTCTTTTAGTTTAGTTATTAAAACAAAAGACTTAAAATGTGAAATCTTGTGTAATTTATTAGTGTGGTCTGGGGATTCATATCTCATATTTTTCATATTGACAATCTGTGAGGTCGTAACAACTGGAAAGTGGGATGAACGGATACAATGGGCGGAATGGCCTCCTCCTGTGCTGGAAATAGAGTCAGATAGTTATGCAGCACAGAAACAGGCCCTTCGGCCCATCGTGTCCGTGCCGGTCATCAAGCACCTAACTATTCTAATCCCATTTTCCAGCACTTGGCCCATAGTCTTGTCTGCTATGGTGTTTCAAGTGCTCATCTAAATACTTGTTAAATGTTGTGAGGGTTCCTGCCTCTACCACCTCTTCAGGCAGTGCTTTTCAGATTCCAACCACCCTCTGGGTGAAATTCTTCTTTCCACAAATCCCCTCTAAACCTCCTGCCCCTTACCTTAAATCAATGTCTCCTGGTTATTGACACCTCCAAGAAGGGAAAAAGTTTCTTCCTATCTAACCTATCAATGCCCCTCATAAATTTGAATACCTCAATCATGTCCCCCTTCAGCCTTCTCTGCTCTAATGAAAACAACCCCAGCCTTTTCAGTCTCTCGTCATACCTGAAATGCTCCAAACCAGGCAACATCCTGGTGAATCTCCACTGCACCCCCTCCAGTGCAATCACATCCTTCCTGCAGTGTGGTGCCTAGAACTGTACACAGTACTCCAGCTGTGGCCTAACTAGCGTTTTATACAGCTCCACCATAACCTCCCTGCTCTTATATTCCATGCCTCAGCTGATAAAGGCAAGTGTCCCATATGCCTTCCTAAACACCTGATCTACCTGTGCTGCTGCCTTCAGTGATCTATGGACAAGTACACCAAGGTCCCTCTGACCCTTTGTACTTCCTGGGGTCCTACCATCCATTGCATGTTCCCTTGCCTTGTTAGTCCTCCCAAAATGCATCACCTCACATTTCTCAGGATTAAGTTCCATTTGCCACTGCTCTGCCCATCTTACCAGCCCATCTATATCGTCCTGCAATCTAAGGCTTTCCTCCTCACTATTTACGACACCACCAATTTTCGTGTCATCTGCGAATTTACTTATCATGCCTCCTATATTCACATCTAAATCATTAATGTACACTACAAACAGCAAGGGTCCCAGTACCGATCCCTGCGGTACACCACTGGTCTCAGGTTTCCACTCGCAAAAACAACCCTCGACCATCACCCTCTGCCTCCTGCCACTAAGCCAATTTTGGATCCAATTTGCCGAATTGCCCTGGGTCCTATGGGCTCTGACCTTCTTAACCACTCTCCCATGTGGGACCTTATCAAAAGCCTTACTGAAGTCCACGTAGACTACATCAACTGCTTTACCCTCATCTACACACCTGGTCACTGCCTTGAAAAATTCAATCAAGTTAGTTCGACACGATGTCCCCCTGACAAAGCCATGTTGACTATCCCTGATTAATCCCTGCCTCTCCAAGTGGAGATTAATCCTGTCCCTCAGTACGTTTTCCAATATTTTCCCAACCACTGATGTTAGACTCACTGGCCTGTAAGTACCTGGTTTATCCCTGCTACCCTTCTTGATAATGGCACCACATTCGTAGTCCTCCAGTCCTCTGGTACCTCTCCTGTGACCAGAGAGGATCTGAAAATTTATGTCAGAGCCCTTGCTATCTCCTCCCTTGCCTCACATAACAGCCTGGGATACATCTCATCTGGGACTGGGGATTTATCCACTTTTAAGCCCGCTACAACAGCTAATATTTCCTCACTTTCAATGCTAATATGTTCAAGTGTGTCACAATCCCCCTCCCTGATCTCTACACCTACATCATCCTTCTCCACAGTGAACACAGATGCAAAGTAATAATTTAAAACCTCACCTCTGTCCTCCGGCTCCACACACAGATTGGCACTTTGGTCCCTAATGGGCTCCACTCTTTCACTGGACATCCTCTTGCCCTTAATATACTTCGAAAATGCCTTAGCGTTTTCCTTGATCTTGCCCGCCAGTGTTTTTTCATGCCTACTCTTTGCTCTCCTAATTACTGTTTTTTGTACCCCCGCTACACTTTTTATACTCCTCCAGTACCTCTGCTGTTTTCAGCACGTTGAATCTGCCAGAAGCCTCGGTTTTTTTTTTTCTGATCAAATCCTCCATAGCCCTTGACATCCAGGGTTCCCTGGACTTGTTGGTCCTACCCTTCACCTTTACGGGTACATGTTGCCGCTGAACCCTCACTATTTCCTCTTTGAAAGACTCGCACTGGTCTGATGTAGACTTTCCTGCAAGTAGCTGCTCCCAGTCCACTTTGGCCAGATCCTGTTTTATCATATTGAAATCGGCCTTCCCCCAATTCAGTACTTTTATTTCCAGCCCGCCTTTGTCTTGTTCTTACAGAGTTATGATCACCATCCCCGAAATGCTCCCCCACTGACACTTCTACCACTTGTCCAGCATCATTCCCAAGGATTAGGTCCAGTACTGCGCCTTTTCTTGTTGGACTTTCTAGGTACTGGCTCAAAAAAGTCTCCTGTATATATTTTAAGAATTCCGCCCCTTTAAGTCTTTTGCACTCAGACCATCCCAGTTGATATCAGGTAAGTTGAAATCCTCTACTATTATTACTCCATTATTTTTACACCTCTCTGAGATTTGCCTACATATCTGCTCCTCTATCTCTCCCTGACTGTTTGGAGGCCTGCAGTACACACCCAGCCAAGTGATTGCCCCCTTTTTGTTTTTAAGTTTGACTCATCTGGCCTCATGTGAAGAACCTTCTCAGATATCATCCCTCCTTACAGCAGTAATTGACTCCTTAATCAACAGTGCAATGCGACCTCCTCTTTTATCCCTTCTCTTGTCACACCTGAAGATTCTATAGCCTGCAATATTGAGCTGCCAGTCCTGCCCTTCCCTCAACCATGTCTCTGTGATAGCAACAATATCATAATCCCACGTGCTAATCAAAGCCCTCAATTCATCTGTCTTGCATTAAAATAAATGCAATCCAGCCTTGCATTTGTCACTTGTGCCTTCACAGGTCTATATTTGCTCTGCCTAACAGACTGACTCAGTTTCTCTTCTATATTTGACTGAGCATCACCCACTCCTATACCTCCACTCTGTATCCCATTCCTCTGCCAAATGTGTGTAAACTGCCCCCAACAGCACTCGTAAACCTCCCAGCAAGGATGTTCGTCCAACTTATACGGGTCCCACCTTTGCCAGAAACAGACCCAGTGATCCAGGAAGCTAAAGCCCTCCCTCCTGCACCATCTCTTCAGCCACGCATTCATCTGCTCTATCCTCCTATTCCTATACTCACTAGCATGTGGCACGAGAGTAATCCAGAGATTACAACCTTTGAGGTCCTGCTTTTTAATCTGCTACCTAGCTCCCTAAATTCTTGTTTCAGGTCTTCATCCTCTTTTTACCTCCATCGTTGGTACCAATGTGTTCCACGACCTCTGACGATTCGTCCCCCCTTCAGAATGTCCTGCAGCCACTCCGTGACTAACTTGACCCTCGCACCAGGGAGGCAACATACCATCCTGGAGTCATGTTTGTGGCAACAGAAATGCCTATCTGTTTCCCTTACGATAGAATCCATTATCAGTATAGTTCTTCCAGTCCTTTTCCTCCCCTGCTGTGCAGCAGAGCCATGCGTGGTACCACAAACTTGGCTGTTGCTGCTTTCCGCTGGGAGGTCATTCCCCCCAACAGTATCCAAAGTGGTCTTTCTGTTTGAGAGGGGGATGGCCACAGGGGACTCCTGCACTACATGCCTGCGCCTAATACTCCATCTGGTGGTCACCCATCTCATTTCTGCCTGTGCAGCCATTACCTGCAGTGTGACCACCTCTCTAAACGTGCTATACACAACGTCCTCAGCATCGCGGATGCTCCACAGTGAATCCACCTGCAGCTCCAGCTCCATAATGCGGGTAGTCAGTAGCTGCAGCTGGATCCACTTCCTGCACACATGGTCGTCAGGGACACTGGAAGCATCTCTGATTTCCCACGTAGCGCAGGAGGAGCATTTCACGGGGCTGAGCTCTCCTGCCATGACTTACCTTTAGATTAATTAGTTACTCCCTTTAAAAGATATTAATTACACGAGAGGCTTGTTCTACTCCAAACACTACCCACAACAATCTAAATTACTCTAATTGAAAAAAAACACACTCTTAGAACTCACTTTATCACTCGAGGTCTTTTTTCAAACAAAAAACAACTCTCCCCTTATTTTTTAAAGCTAATTAAATTGACTAACAGTTGTTACTTACCCAACCAATCACAAACAAAGAATTGTGATATAGTTCCAAGTCAGGATAGTGAGTGACTTGGAGGGGAACTTGCAGGTGGTGATGTCCCAATGTGTCTGTTGTCTTTGTCCTTCGAAGAGGAACAGGTCACGTGTTTGGAACAAAGCACAAAGAGAACAAAGAACGGTTCAGCACAGGAACAGGCCATTCGGCCCTCCAAGCCTGCGCCGATTTTGATGCCTGTCGAAACTAACAACTTCTGCACTTCCGGGGCCCATATCCCTCTATTTCCTTCCTATTCATGTCTTTGTCAAGATGTCTCTTAAACGTTGCTATCATATCTGCTTCCACCACCTCCCCTGGCAGCAAGTTCCAGGCACTCACCACCCTCTGTGTAAAAAACTTGCCTCGCACATCCCCTCTAAACTTTGCCCCTTGCACCTTAAACCTATGTTCCCTCGTAACTGACTCTTCCACCCTGAGAAAAAGCTTCTGACTATCCACTCTGTCCATGCCGTTCATAACGTTGTCAACCTCCATCATGTCGCACCTCCACCTCCGTCATTCCAGTGAAAACAATTCCAGTTTTTCCAACCTCTCCTCATAGCTAATGCCCTCCAGACCAGGCAACATCCTGGTAAACCTCCTCTGTACCCTCTCCAAAGCCTCCACGTCCTTCAGGTAGTGTGGCGACCAGAATTGCACGCAATATTCTAAGTGTGGCCAAACTAAGGTTCTGTACAGCTGCAGCATGACTTGCCAACTTTTATACTCTGTGCCCCGACCGATGAAGACATGCATGCCGAAAGCCTTCTTGACTGCCTTATCCACCTGCGTTGCCACTTTCAGTGACCTGTGGACCTGTACGCCCAGATCTCTCTGCCTGTCAATACTCCTAAGGGTTCTGCCATTTACTGTATACCTCCCACCTGCATTAGACCTTCCAAAATGCATTACCTCACATTTGTCCGGATTAAACACCATCTGCCATTTCTCCGTCCAAGTCTCCAACCGATCTATATCCTGCTGTATCCTCTGATAATCCTCATCATTATCCGCAACTCCACCAACCTTTGTGTCGTCCGCAAACTTACTAATCAGACCAGCTACTTTTTCCTCCAAATCATTTATATATCCTGCAAACAGCAAAGATCCCAGCACTGATCCCTGCGGAACACCACTAGTCACATCCCTCCATTCAGAAAAACACCCATCCACTGTTACCCTCTTTCTTCTGTGACCGAGCCAGTTCTTTATCCATCTTGCCAGCTCACCCCTGATCCCGTGTGACTTCATCTTTTGCACCAGTCTGCCATGCGGGACCTTGTCAAAGTCTTTACTAAAGTCCATATAGACAACATCCACCGCCCTTCCCTCATCAATCATCTTCATCACTTCCTCAAAAAACTCAATCACATTAGTAAGACACGACCTCCCCTTCACAAAACCATGCTGTCTCTCGCTAATAAGCTCATTTGTCTCCAAATGGGAGTAAATCCTGTCCCGAAGAATCCTCTCTAATAGCTTCTCTTCCACTTACGTAAGGCTCACCGGCCTAAAATTTCCTGGATTATCCTTGCCACCCTTCTTAAACAAAGGAACAATATTGGCTATTCTCCAGTCCTCTGGGACCTCACCTGTAGCCAATGAGGATGCAGAGATTTCTGTCAAGGCCCCGGCATTTTCTTCCCTTGCCTCCCTAAGTATTCTAGGGTAGATCCCATCAGGCCCTGGGGACTTATCTACCTTAATGCTTTGCAAGACACCTCCTCCTTTTTGATAATGAGTTGACTGAGACTATCTGCACTCCCTTCCCTAGGCTCATCATCCACCAAGTCCTTCTCCTTGGTGAATACTGATGCAAAGTACTCATTTAGCACCTCGCCCATTTCCTCTGGCTCCACGCATAGATTCCCATCTCTGTCCTTGAGTGGGCCAACCCTTTCCCTGGTTACCCTCTTGCTCTTTAAATATGTATAAAAAGTCTTGGGATTTTCCTTAATCCTGTTTGCAAATGACTTTTCATGACCCCTTTTAGCCCTCCTAACTCCTTGCTTAAGTTCCTTTCTACTGTCTTTATATTCCTCAAGTGCTTCATCTGTTCCTAGCCTTCCAGCCCTTACAAATGCTTCCTTTTTCTTTTTGACTGGGCTCACAATATCCCATGTTATCCAAGCTTCCCGGAACTTGCCAAACTTGTCTTTCTTCCTCACAAGAACATGCTGGTCCTGGATTCTAATCAGCTGACGTTTGAAAGACTCCCACATGTCAGATGTTGATTTACCCTCAAACAGCCGCCCCCAAACTAAATTCGTCAGTTCCTGCCTAACATTGTTATAATTAGCCTTCCCCCAATTTAGCACCTTTACCCGAGGACTACTCTTATCCTTATCCATAAGTACCTTAAAACTTATGGAATTATGGTCACTGCTCCCGAAATGCTCCCCCACTGAAACTTCGACCACCTGGCCGGGCTCATTCCCCAATGCCAGGTCCAGAATGGCCCCATCCCTAGTTGGACTATCTACATACTGTTTCAAGAAGCCCTCCTGGATGCTCCTCACAAATTCTGCCCCATCCAAGCCCCGAGCACTAAGTGAGTCCCAGTCAATATTGGAGAAGTTAAAATCACCCACCACGACAACCCTGTTACCTTTAGATCTTTCCAAAATCTGTCTACATATCTGCTCCTCTACCTCCCGCTGGCTGTTGGGAGGCCTGTAGTAAACCCCCAACATCATGACTGCACCCTTCCTATTCCTAAGCTCCACCCATATTGCCTCGCTGCATGACCTCTCTGAGGTGTCCTCCTGCAGTACAGCTGTGATATTCTCCTTAACCAGTAACGCAACTCCCCCACCCCTTTTACATCCCCCTCTATCCCACCTGAAGCTTCTAAAGCCTGGAACATTTAGCTGCCAATCCTGCCCTTCCTTCAACCAAGTCTCTGTAATAGCAACATCATATTTCCAAGTACTAATCCAAGCTCTAAGTTCATCTGCCTTACCTGTTATACTTCTCGCATTGAAACAAATGCACTTCAGACCACCAGTCCCGCTGTGCTCAGCAACATCTCCCTGCCTGCTCTTCCGCTTAGTCCTACTGGCCTTATTTACTGTGTCCTCCTCATTTACTTCACTAGCTGTCCTACTGCTCTGGTTCCCACCCCCCTGCCACACTAGTTTAAACCCTCGCGAATGACACTAGCAAACCTTGCAGCCAGGATATTAGTGCCCTTCCAGTTTAGATGCAACCCGTCCTTCTTGTACAGGTCCCATCTGTCCCTGAAGAGAGCCCAATGGTCCAGATATCTGAAACCCTCCCTTCTACACCAGCTGCTCAGCCATGTGTTTAGCTGCACTATCTTCCTATTTCTAGCCTCACTGGCACGTGGCACAGGGAGTAATCCAGAGATTACAACCCTAGAGGTCCTGTTTTTTTTAAACTTACTCCCTAACTCCCTAAACTCCCCATGTAGGACCTCATCACTCTTCCTGCCAATGTCATTGGTACCGATGTGTCCCACAACCTCTAGCTGTTCACCCTCCCCCTTCAGAATGCCCACTGTCCATTCAGAGACATCCTTGACCCTGGCACCAGGGAGGCAACATACCTTCCTGGAGTCTCTTTCATGTCCACAGAAGCGCCTATCTGTGCCCCTGACTAAAGAGTCCCCGATAACTATTGCTCTTCTGCGCTTTGTCCCTCCTTGCTGAACAGTGCCAACAGTGGTGCCACTGCTCTGGCTGCTGCTGTTTTCTCCTGATAGGCCACCCCCCCAACAGAATCCAAAACGGTATACTTGTTAGAGAGGGGGATAGCCACAGGGGATTCCTGCACTGACTGCCTGCCCCTTCTAGCGGTCACCCATCTATCTGCCTGCACTTTGGGTGTAACCACTTCTCTAAAACTCCCCTCCATGACGCTTTCCGTCACCTTGAAAATTTCCCGTGATATCACTCTAAGTCCTTTTTTTCCCTCTTTCGAGTCTCAGCGCACGCCAAGAGACACAGGGAGCCTGTCGCCGCTCTGGATCAGCTTCCTCACAGGTCCGCTAGTCACCGCTCTGCTCCCAGGTAAGTAAGGGCCTCGAGCCCCGCTCTTTATTTATAGCCTGCCATGTTTTATGTTTTCTATTTTCTATTGCACAGGATGTGCACTGCAGAGGTTGGAGCAGCCCTGCAATTGCTCTGGCTATTAGGTAATAAACTTGCTACTACTTGCGGCGCAGTGGTTCGCACCACAGCCTCACAGCTCCAGCGATTCTGGGTACTGCCTGTGCGGAGTTTGCAAGTTCTCCCTGTGACCGCGTGGGTTTCTGCTGGGTGCTCCGGTTTCCTCCCACAGCCAAAGATTTGCAGGTTGATAGGTAAATTGGCCATTGTAAATTGCCCCCAGTGTAGGTAGATAGTAGGGGAATTGAGGGGATGTGGTAGGAATATGGCATTAATGCAGGATTAATATAAATGGCTGGTTGATGGTCAGCACAGACTCGGTGGGCCGAAGGGCCTGTTTCAGTGCTATATCTCTAAATAAATAAATAATAAACCTCAATACTTAAAAATAAAAGACGACTCACCGGCTACTCACTTCCCTTCTATTGGTGTCAGTTAAATCTCAGGAAGCTGCCCCTTATTCTGATGAAAACTGGAATGTTTAATTTCCAGCTCCTTGGACAAACTTCCGAACTTTGGAGAAAGGGAAACAAAGTTACAAAACTTACCAGCCAATCAACTCACAGACTTCCTGACTCGGTGGAAACGGGAGAAGAAACTGGGAAGTGGCAGCTCGGATAGAGAAGTCGCTGCACCATCACTTTAATGCGGCCCCTCTGACCTCCCCGGGGCTCTCGCCGCATGTTCGCCGAACCCGGCGACTGTGATTCGGGGCCTGAGAGCCGCTGAAAATCGGTGTTCCCGAGGCTGCGCTCAACTTCCGGAAGCCGGACTGCGCATGCTCGGCTCAGACAAGCGGACTCCGTGGGGCGGAGCCTTCTGACGCGTGCGTGTTGCGGTTCTTGGGGAGGAGATGGGCCGTATTTCTGCTCGCGGGGCATTCTGGGCAGTATCGGCTGCCATTTCCCAGTCGGAGAATGGACGGGTCGTTCATGTTTCATACGCAGAAAAATAAAATGGTATAAAACAGCGAACATATATTAACGACGCGTTTGCTGGCAACGTAACCAAATAGGGGCTGCATCACTGGTACATGCGCAAATGCAGCCTCATCGACTGAAACGTGACTGTGCCTCAGGCAGCTGCCAGGAGAAAAGATGGCGCTGCTGAATTTGACACAAAACACGAATTAAATCCAAACCGCCTCAATGGTCGCATTCAGGTCCCTGCTCCCTCCCGAGATCACCGCATTCAGTTTCATGCTCAATCACAGCTTATCTTCCCCGCTCCCTCCGATGCCCTTTGACTCGTCATTTTCAATGACTCTCCGCTTTCCCACTCCCTTCCAGCGCTTACATTGGGAAGTTCAATGGCGGGGCTTCAACCCAACATTTTCGGCGTTAACAAAAAATGTTCACGGTTCACGGCATTGGAATCCAGGCATGCGCAGTGCCGAACTGCTTTTCGCGGAAGCGCAATGCCAAGCAGTGTGAGTGATGGCGGCGGACAAGGTCCTTGTGAGTTGTCTCACACACGACACCCCCTTTTCCTCCGAGGATGTTTCACTGGAGTTGTGTGACATCGTGTTTCGAAACTCTGTCTGCTCGAGCTGGAGGACATTATAGAGATAGTGAGGCGTGAGGGTATGGAGAGATTTGAAAGCAAGGATGAGGATTTTAAAATTGAGGTGCTATTTAACTGGGAGCCTGTGTAGGCAGTGAGCACAGTTGTGATGGGTGAACAGGACTTCGTTCGAGTGAGGACACAGGCAGCAGAGTTTTGGATGATCTAAAGTTTATGGAGGGTAGAATGTGTGATGCTGGCCAGGAATGTGTTAGAATAGTCAATTTGAGAGGTAACAAATACATGGATGTAAGTTTCAGAGGCAGATGAGCTGAGACAGTGGTGAAGTCTGGCGATGTTACTGAGGTGGAAATAGGCAGTCTGAGTGATGGTGCTGATATGCAGTTGGAAGCTCATCTTGGGATCAGATATGATACTAAGGTTATGAATGGTCTGGTTTAGCCTGAGACAGTTGCCAGGGAGAAGGATAAAGTTGGTGCCCAGGGAGTGAAGTTCGTGGCAGGAAGTGAAGACTTCCCAATCTGTAATTGGAGGAAATTTCTGTTCATCCAATACTGGATGTCAGACAGTCAGGATGGTGTGTGACTTGGAGGGGAACTTTGAGGTGATGGTGTTCACATACACCTGCTACCCTGGTCCTTCGAGATGATGGTAGTTGAGGGTTTGGCAGGTTCTGTTCAAAGTTCTGGTCCAATTGTCCAGACATAAAATCACCCTCCTCTCGTCCCTCCCTCTCTTTTTTTCCTCTCCCTCCTTCCTCCTATAGAGGGCAGAGTCTTGTGTAGGTCCAGGCTAGTTGGCAGGTTCCCTTCCCTGAAGGACATTAGTGAATCAGTTGGGGTTGTACATCAATCCAGCAACTTTCATGGTCACTTTTTCCTATTGCCAGTCCCATGAATTGCCAGATACATTCAGCTCCATTTCACAACCTGTCTTTGTGGCTTCTCTCACAGACATTTTTTCCATTTTCAAGCAATTTCACAGGGTTTTAGAAGAGGAGGATTTGCAGTTGTGAAATGCAAAGCAAACATTTTATCGGGTTCTGTAGGAGTTGCCCAATTTATCGTAACCCAAATATCACTGCATTTTAAACATAGAAGGAAAAAGCACTGATCACAGTGGGGAGAAACTGTACACGTGTTGTGTGTGTGGAAGAGGTTTCAGCCGATCATCGGGCCGGTCGAAACACAAGTGCAGTCACACTGGGAAGAAACCATGTAAATATGGGAACTGTGGAAAGGATTGAATTATCCATTTGAGCTGGAAACCCATCCATGCAGTCACACTCTGGAGAGGCTGTTCACCTGCTCTGAGTGTGGGAAGGGATTCACTCAGTCATCCAACCTGCTGAAACACCAGCGAGTTCATACTGGGGAGCGACCATTTAAATGTCCAGATTGTGGGAATTGCTATAAATGTTCTGCAAATCTGATGTCCCATCAACGTGTTCACACTGAGGAGAGACCGTTCAGGTGTTCTTATTGCAGGGCTGGGTTCAAGCAATCATCTGAACTCACTGTCCACCAGCGCAGTCACACTGCAGAGAGACCGTTCATCTGCTCTGTGTGTGGGAAAGGATTTATTACTTCATCCCATCTGCTCAGACACCAGCGAGTTCACAATGGGGAGAGGCCATTCACCTGTTCAGAACACAGTAGGGGATTCACTACTTCATTCCATCTTCTGACACACCAACGAGCTCTCACTCGAGAGAGGGCATTCTCCTGCTCTGAGCGTAGGAAGGGATTCACTCAGTCATCCAACCAGCTGACACACCAGCGACTTCACACTGGGGAGAGGCCGTTCACCTGCTCAGAGTGGAAGAGATTCACTACTTCATCCAACCTGCTGACACACCAGCGAGTTCACAAGTAACTCAGGCCTGAGAAATGTCCATGAAACAGCAGATTTCCAACATTGGGATTTTGGAAATCCACCAATAGGTTCTCCCTTTCCGGCCGTGACCGGCTTTGACAAAAATTAAAGCAATCAGTTCTGATGTTCTTTTTTTAAAGTTGACCAAATACAAAACTGCTCGGTGGTCTTTTTACCTGTTTTTAAGTTGTGTTTATTGTTTATCGTCGGTGGAAAGGAACTTGAAGCAGGATAGTAAGTGGGTGGATCTGCACACTCCTCCACAACGTCTGTGTGTTAGTGTTCTGTAAATTTCCAAAAAGGAGGTGTGTTTATACACAGACCAATTCCCAATGTTTGTTTTTGCCTTCATGGGATATCTTAGCAGAGACCACCGGAGAACTGACACAGCTCATTTGACATGGCTTAAAATTAATGGTGCAGGATCAGTACCTGGCAACTCGTGCACATACAAAGTAATTTCTGAAAACCCTGCACAAACTGGTTACTGAATGTGAATATCCTGCAGTGAGCATGAGTTGTATCAACTTCATATGTCCAGTGCATTGCAGCAACTGAAGTGATCTGGAATTTCCACTTATCGGTTTGCTCAGGTGTATGGCTGAATTCCATTCATTGTTCATCTCCACTTTCACTGTCTACTGCCCCAGTCACACTGGAAACCTTGAGTCACTGTGAAGCCTGTTTTTGCACCTTAGTGATGCAAAGCAAGGAGTATAACTCTGGCCATCTTTTTTCAATGTGTGGTTTGACATTGTTTAAGATTATCTGGAAAAGCTGTCGTGCACCTGGTTTTGCTATCTGCTTCATTCAGGTGATCAACGCAGCACAAAGTAAGAAAAATGACCCCACTTATCGTCAAGTTTCTGGATTGTCAACGTCTGTTAAATGTTTGGTTTTTATTAATTTATATACCTACTCATTTTTGCACATCACTTACCAAGGTGCCAGAATGTGCAATCTAGTATGCTTCTAAATGTTGCTTTCCAGTGAAGTTGACACATCTTCACAGAACACCTTTTACATGAAAAATCTATAACTAGGCAGAAGCAGGACATTGAGAACATGAAGCTCTGTAAAACCAATTATCAGCTGTCAGGTAAGTCTCATGAAATCGTATTCTGAGTACAGTACAATTTTATTCATTACATATGCAAAATTGTACAAAATTACCATGACACAACTAGTTTGCTTCATTAAAAGTGCTATAATTACATGATTCCTTGTCAGAAAAAAATTCTGACTTTTTGTCTTCAGCCACTAATTTTCAGACCTTTTGATCTTTGGCCACTCACCCTTGCATTTGTTACTTGTTTTTGTGAAATACTCTCCCTATTGTTGCTCAACTGCTGGATAAATCTGATTGCATTTATAAGTGTTTTTTAAATTAATTCTTGGAGTTTGGGCGTCGCTGGCTAGGCCAGCATTTATTGCCCATACCTAATTGCCCTTAAGAAGGTGGTGGTTAGCTGCCTTCTTGAACCACTGCAGTCCATGTGAGGTAGGTTACACCCACAGTGCTGTTAGGAAGGAAGTTCCAGGATTTTGACCCAGCGACAGTGAAGGAATGGCGATATAGTTCCAAGTTCCATTAGGCAAGATTTAGGATGTGTAGGATGGGGAAGGAAACTGCAGGGGATGGGCACAAACGAAATGTGGAGCTTATTCAAGGAGCAGCTAATGCGTGTCCTTGATAAGTATGTACCTGTCAGGCAGGGCGGAAGTTGTCGAGCGAGGGAGCCGTGGTTTACTCATGAAGTTGAAGCGCTTGTCAAGAGGAAGAGGGCGGCTTATGTTAGGATGAGACGTGAAGGCTCAGTTAGGGCGCTTGAAAGTTACAAGCTAGCCAGGAAGGATCTAAAGGGAGGGCTAAGAAGAGCAAGGAGAGGACACGAGAAGTCATTGGCGGATAGGATCAAAGAAAACCCTAAGGCTTTCTATAGGTATATCAGGAATAAACGAATGATAAGAGTTAGAACAGGGCCAATCAAGGATAGTAGTGGAAAGTTGTGTGCGGAATCAGAGGAGATAGGGGAAGCGTTAAATGAATATTTTTCGTCAGTATTTACAGAAGAGAAAGAAAATGTTGTCGAGGAGAATACTGAGATACAGACTACTAGGCTAGATGGGATTGAGGTTCACAAGGAGGAGGTGTTAGCAATTTTGGAAAGAGTGAAAATAGATAAGTCCCCTGGGCCAGATGGGATTTATCCTAGGATTCTCTGGGAAGCCAGGGAGGAGATTGCAGAGCCGTTGTTGTTGATCTTTAAGTCGTCATTGTCGACAGGAGTAGTGCCGGAGGACTGGAGGATAGCAAATGTTGTCCCCTTGTTCAAGAAGGGGAGTAGAGACAGCCCTGGTAATTATAGACCTGTGAGCCTTACTTCGGTTGTGGGTAAAATGTTGGAAAAGGTTATAAGAGACAGGATTTATAATCATCTTGAAAAGAATAAGTTCATTTGCGATAGTCAGCACGGTTTTGTGAAAGGTAGGTCGTGCCTCACAAACCTTATTGAGTTTTTCGAGAAGGTGACCAAACAGGTGGATGAGGGTAAAGCCGTGGATGTGGTGTATATGGATTTCAGTAAGGCGTTTGATAAGGTTCCCCACGGTAGGCTATTGCAGAAAATACGGAAGTATGGGGTTGAAGGTGATTTAGAGCTTTGGATCAGAAATTGGCTAGCTGAAAGAAGACAGAGGGTGGTGGTTGATGGCAAATGTTCATCCTGGAGTTTAGTTACTAGTGGTGTACCGCAAGGTTCTGTTTTGGGGCCACTGCTGTTTGTCATTTTTATAAACGACCTGGATGAGGGTGTAGAAGGGTGGGTTAGTAAATTTGCGGATGACACGAAGGTCGGTGGAGTTGTGGATAGTGTCGAAGGGTGTTGTAGGGTACAGAGGGACATAGATAGGCTGCAGAGCTGGGCTGAGAGATGGCAAATGGAGTTTAATGCGGAGAAGTGTGAGGTGATTCACTTTGGAAGGAGTAACAGCAATGCAGAGTACTGGGCTAATGGGAAGATTCTTGGTAGTGTAGATGAGCAGAGAGATCTTGGTATCCAGGTACATAAATCCCTGAAAGTTGCTACCCAGGTTAATAGGGCTGTTAAGAAGGCATATGGTGTGTTAGCCTTTATTAGTAGGGGGATCGAGTTTCAGAGCCACGGGGTCATGATGCAGCTGTACAAAACTCTGGTGAGGCCGCACCTGGAGTATTGCGTGCAGTTCTGGTCACCGCATTATAGGAAGGATGTCGAAGCTTTGGAAAGGGTGCAGAGGAGATTTACTAGGATGTTGCCTGGTATGGAAGGAAGGTCTTACGAGGAAAGGCTGAGGGACTTGGGGTTGTTTTCGTTAGAGAGAAGGAGGAGGAGAGGTGACTGAATAGAGACATACAAGATAATCAGAGGGTTAGATAGGGTGGATAGTGAGAGTCTTTTTCCTCGGATGAGGATGGCAAACACGAGGGGACATAGCTTTAAGTTGAGGGGTGAAAGATATAGGACAGATGTCAGAGGTAGTTTCTTTACGCAGAGAGTAGTAGGGGCGTGGAACGCCCTGCCTGCAACAGTAGTAGACTCGCCAACTTTAAGGGCATTTAAGTGGTCATTGGATAGACATATGGATGTAAATGGAATAGTGTAGGTCAGATGATCGGCGCAACATCGAGGGCCGAAGGGCCTGTACTGCGCTGTAATATTCTATTCTAAAAAAAAAGTCAGGATGGTGTGTGACTCGGAGGGGAACTTGCAGATGGTGGTGTTCCCATGCATTTGCTGCCTTTGTCCTTCTGGATGGTCGATGTTGTGGGTTTGGAAGGTGCTGTCTAAGGAGCCTTGGTGCGTTGCTGCAGTGCATCTTGTAGATAGTACATTTTATGCATGTCCATAATGTGTCTACTCAGATTTAACTCAAATGTGATTTGTAACCAATAAATGATGTTTTGGGCATGAATTGTAGTCTGGTTTCTTGGTTATTTGTCAAGAAAGATTTAATTCATTCACTCAGCAGCTTGAGAGGAACCAGACTGAGGTTTAATTAACACAAGAAATAGGAACTGGAGGAGGCCATTTGGCCCTTCGAGCTGCTGTGCCACTCAACCAGCTCAAACACTGGAATAAAAATCCTCCTCCTGTGGCAATTGGATGAGTCCAGGTCTGATAACAGTGTCTGATTCCTGGTCTGATGCTGCTGTAGGTAATGCACAAGTGGTGAACCTATTAATTCCTGTTAGTATCATGTTGCGTGCCCCTGTCTACCATGTGAGAAACTGGGGTTATATTCTGTGATGGGGTGATTGTATATTTTTAAGACATCAAAATGTTATGTGGTATAGTTTCATCTTAAAATACCACAGAAAAAATTAGAAGAGGGCATGTTCTCTTTGAGAACTTTCTTGAGTGGAGACAGTTTTATCACCAGGTGCCCTCACACTACACAGTGGTAGATAATTGTGGTCTCCTCGACACTGAGAGGCTCAATACAGACTGCGTGACTGCTTTGTGGAACAACTCCCTTCAGTCCGCAAGCATGGCCCTGCGCTTCCTGTTTTTTCCCATTTTAATTCTCTACCTTGTTCTCAGTCTGACCTATGTACGAAGATATGAACACATGATCTAAGAGCTGGAGTTGGCTATTCAGACCCTCCAGCCTGCTGCGCCATTCTACAAGATCATGACTGATCTGTTTGTGGATTCAGCTCCATTTTCCTGCCGCCCCCCGATATCCTTTGACTCCCTTGTTTGTAAAGACTCTGTCTACCTCTGCCGTCGAAACATTCAATGACCCTTCCTCCACTGCTGCCGGGGAAGAGAGTTCCACAGACTCTCTGAGAGAAATACATTTCTCTGTCACTCTGTCTTAAATGGGAGAGCCTTTAATTTTAAACTGTCCCCCAGTTTTAGCCTTCCCCAGAAAGGGAAACATCCTTTCAACATCCACCCTGTCAAGTCCCCTCAGGATCTTATATGTTTCAATGAGATCAACTCTCATCCTTCTAAACTCCAATGAATACCGACCCAAACTGTTCACCCTTTCCTCAAAAGATAACCCTTTCTCCCAGGAATCAGTCGAATGAACCTTCTCTGAACTGTTTCCAATGCAACTATATCCTTTAAGTAAGGAGACCAAAACTTTCCAGAATACTCAAGATTTGGTTCCACCAATGCCCTGTACAACTGTAGCAAAACATTTTGTATATTCCATTCCCCTTGTAATAAATTGCAGCATTGCATAATGGCTGTATCTGGGGCAAACAAGATACACTTTCCTTGGTAACGTCTGAGGCTGGCTTGTTCTCCCTCTCCGCATGGCTGTATCCAACAGCAACCAGAATGCACCTTCTCTAACTCCTGAGGCTTGCTTGTTCTTAAAGCAGTACTGATCATTTGCTGCCTTGAAGACATACCGCACACATCCCCCCCACCCACATCCTCCCCTCCCCCACCCTCAAAAAATAAAGTAGGATCATAACATCTCCATCCCTGGCGGAATAAAATACCATTCTGAAAATGCGTTTCATTACAATGCAAAAAATGAAATTGAAAAAACAAACAATAACACATTTTCGCCCGCATTTACAGATATACACTTTTCAAGAATATTGGGACTACAGCAACAAGTTCCACCAGAACATTTTCAGTTTAAAATTTTTCAAAGATTGTCCCAAGTAACCCATTTCAAATTTCCAAGCATAGTCTTCCAGCTGTTTCGTGCTTTCCTTCCAAGTGTCCCTATTGTTCATCACCTCAGCCAGGTGAACTGCAGAGCTCGGAGCACTGACCACTACTGTGTTCACTATTCTTTGAGAAGTTTATCGAGTACCCCTTTACCTATGTGGCATCACGTGACACTGGAAAACCCAGTCTGGGTAACAGAAGCTGATCTTATTTTACCTTGGGGTGTCAAAGGAATTTGACAGTATCCCTCCAACACATCTGTCTCTTTAAGACATATGATGTTGCCCACTCTGTCCATGCAGTCCTTTAAACGAGAATTTGGGCAGGAGTCTGCCTTCTTTACCACCGTGACCTTTCTTTAGTCTAGACAAGTTTGTGCCATCCCACCAGCTTTAGGCATCAAGACCACCTGCGAATTCCAGCTGTACTGGATTGCATTGGTCTCTGCTTCCACTTGGGCTGGTCTATCTGGACCTAAACGACAGGGATGTTGTTTTAAAGGAATGTTTCCCCCTACCCCCACATCATATGTACATCCTGGCTTATCCCGACAAGCTTTTTGAAACTTTGTGAAAAAAAAACTGTTCAGTCTTCACGCCGTTTTTCCTCTAAGTGCAAAAGCATTTTGTCTAACTTTCCTACCCATTCTGTATTCACTAATAGGATAGTTGGTGGTTAAATCTGAGAATTTACGAGGCCTACGTTTGCCTCATCCTCACAATCCGTTTCCTTGTCAACAGTCCTGTTTAACTGAAATACCTGTATTGGCTTATCCTCCTCCCTGTAGTAATATAGTTTGAGCATATTAATGTGACACAACCAGTTCTCCCGGTGATCAGGGGTGTTAATAAAGTAATCTACCTGATCCAATCTTTTGATCAATCTATATGGGCCAATGAACCGTGCTTTTAATGGTTGTCCCTGTAATGTAACCACTAAACTAATCAAACAACTTCCCTTCCTGGCCCTCGTGCTAACTGACATTGCAAACAGTTTCCTGTCCTCAGGTACTTCCTGCTCCCTTTTAAAACTGTCATTATCACCCACCTCCTCAAAACCCCCACCCTCAACCTCTCTGTCCTTGTAAACTACCACCTCATCTTCACCCTCTCATTCCTTTCCAAAGTCACTGAATGTCTCTATGCCTCCAATCCGTGTCCACCTTTCCCAGAACTCCATGTTTGAACCTTTCCAATCAGGTTTCCACCACACAGCACTGAAACAGCTCGAATCCATGCCGCAAAGGACATTCTCTGTGCCTGTGGGGCACCATTCCGCCTCAGACTTCTTTACCTCCCAGTCGACCACACCATCCTGCAATACCTCTCCTCCACTGTCCAACGGAGTGGGACTGACCTCCCTTGGCTCCATTCAGATCTATCCAATCATAGCCAAAGAATCTCTTGCAATAGTTTCTCTTCTCACCCCATTACCTTTGGAGATTCCCAAGGATCTATCGATGGCCGCCTCTATCCCCCATCTATCAGCTGCCCCTCACTGACATCATCCAATGACATGAGATCAGGTTCTACACGTGTGCTGATGTCACTCATCTCTACATCACCACCACCTCTCTTGACCCCTCCAGTGTTTGTGTTGTCAGCCTGCTTGTCCATTCTAATGCTCTTCTGATTGACCCCCACCCCACCCTGCGTAAACTGCAGCTCATTCAAACTCTGCTGCTGTTTACTCCAAGCATCACAAATTTCCACTCATCCATCATTACTGAGCTCACTGATCTACAATGGCTCCAGGTCCTCTAATGTCCCCATTTTAAAATTCTCATCTCATGTTCAAATCTCTTCAAGGCCTCACCCCTCCCTGTATCTGTAATCTCCTCCAGCCGAACAACCCTCAGAAAACTCTGCATTTCTCCAACTCTGACCTCTTACACATTCCTCACTGTCTTTCTGTCCCATTGCCTGTGCCTTCAGTCACCGGCCCGAAGCTCTGGAATTTCCTCCTTACACCTTTCTGCCAGTCCACATCTCTCCTCCTTTAAGACCCTACTAAAAACCTATGATTTTGACCAAGCTTTTAGTCAGTCATTCTAATTACCCTTCTTTGGCTCAGTGTCAATTTTTGTCTGATTTTTCCATTTATGTTCTGAGATGCACCTTCAGACACTTTCCTACTTTAAAGGTACAGTGTAAATGAAAGGCATTTTTAAATCCCATTGTAACAGACTGGGGAAGCCAGTATTAAAATAATATTTGGGAATAATGAAGTAAAGTCAGAGATCAGCCATGATCTCATTGAATAGCAGAACAGATTCGAGAGGCTAAAAGGCTGATTCCTGTTTCTATGTCCTGAATAGACTTGGACTGAAACACATCTGATGAATGGAAAGTCATGGGAGAACTGGGGAGAAGGCACTGCAACTGGAAACAAGCAGGTGAGCAGAGTTAGAGAGTGGGGGAAGTCTAGGGAGAAAGTACATATAGAACTGGAGCAGGCCATTCAGCCCCTCAAATTCGCTGCACATTTCAGTTAGATCCTGCCTCATCAATTAGTCTCCAATTATCTTGAAGAAATTAATATTTCTTGAAGATATATCCAAATATTAAACTTCAGCCCAGTTACTGGGATAATCAACATCAGCAGAAACAAACCCCAACTATCAGAATGAAAACGGTTCAGTCCTGGATGTGATTAACAACAGCAAAAACAGCAGAATCCAAACTCTGCAGTCACTTGTGAACTCGCTGCTGTCGCAGCAGGTTGATTGAGTGAATCCCCTCCACCACTCAGAGCAAGTGAACGGCCTCTCCCTCGTGTGAACTCGCTCAGTCTCAGCAGATTGATTGACTGAGCGAATCCCCTCCACCATTCAGAGCAAGTGAACGGTCTCTCCCTCATGTGAACACGCTCGGTCTCGGCAGATTGATTGACTGAGTGAATCCCCAACCACTCATGGAGCAGGTGAACGGTCTCTCCCCAGTGTGAACTCGCTGGTGTCTCAGCAGGTTGATTGACTGAGCGAATCCCCTCCCACACTCAGAGCAGATGAACGGTCTTCCCTCAAAGTGAACTCTCTGGTGTGTCAGCAGGTGATTTTTGTTTTTCAAGCTTTTCTCACAGTCAGAACATTTAAAAGTTCTTTTATCAGTGTGAAGAAGTTGGTGTGAATTGTGGTTGGTTAACAAGTGAATCTTTTCCCACACTCATTGCAGGTGAACTGTCTCTCCCCAGTGTGAAACCGCTGGTGTTCAGTGAGTTTAGATGAGTGAGTGAATCCCTTCCCACACATGCAACAGGTGAACGGCTTCTCCCCAGTGTGACTGCGTCGATGAGTCTCGAGTTCAGATGGTTAATTGAATCCCTTCCTACAGTCCCACATTCTCACCGTTTCTCCATGGTGCAGGTGTCTTTGTGTCTCTCCAAGTTGGATGATCAGTTGAAGCCTCATCTACACACAGAACACGTGTATGTTTTCTCTCCTCTGTGAATGGTGTAATGTCTTTTCAGCCTGTGTAACTGGTTAAAGCTCAGTCACAGTCAGTGCACTGGAACACTCTCACTCGGGTGTGGGTGCCTTGCAGTTTTTCCAGTCACACTGATGTTTGAAATCTTTTCCCACAGACAGAACAAACATTTCTTGTTCCACATTCAAAGTCCGATGATATTCAGGTGCTGATGAATCGAATGATTCTTTCAGATCTTGATATGATGCTTGGTTTAAGTTTTCCCGTCTGCTAATCCTTCTCTTCGAATACCCTGTTATAAAGGAGATTATAAAGGTCATCATTCTAAGTGCAGGATAGAAATTCAGAGCAGACAATTCTAGCTTCAATGCAACATTTTTCCTCTTTTGTTCCCCAAAGCTGTAAATCCCCGTCTCACAGCTCTCCCTTCTCCCTGGGCATCCAAACCCATGGCATCATCTGCACGATTTCTTTCCTCTGCTGACAGTTTTCTCCCTCCCTCTACTCTGGCTCGGTTCACTACTCCAGCCCCTGTTTGCTGAGTGAGAAACAAATAACTGAATCAATGATTTTCCCTCCTGCTCACTGGGACCCTGAAGCCCCGCCCACTCTCAGTGCCGGCAATAAGATGGTAACACATGCGCACTGCTCTCCGCTCAAGATGGCGGCGCCTAAACCCTCCCGGCTTCCTTTCCAGAGGTGGCAGCCGTTAACCTGGGCAACCCAGGGATAACCCCGGAGACGCAAATGCTGGAACTGGAGTTTCTTATTTGGGGCTCAGGCCTACACCAGGTGTTTATGAAGCCTACCCACCCGACCGCCAACTTTGACCCGCTGCAAATGCATCTCCCGGAGAACTCCGACACTGCGCATGCTCGAAATACAAGCCAGTACTGCACCTGCGCGCTGTTCTCCTGGAGAAGGAAGAGGGCAGATTCACGATCGCTGGAAATGCCGGGTATCTGTCCCGCCATTGGAAGCTCGAATTAATGCTGACAAATTATATTCTGTGGTCGGGTTGCAATTAAATTTTTGGACTGACCTTCCAAGATGGCTGTGTCTAAGGGAATTATTGGGTGACTGAGGGAGTATGACCATGACTGAGAATCTTTCCGTGTGTACGTGGAGTGGATGGAGATTTTTTCACTGTTAACCATACCCTCGAAGATCCTGATAATGTTGCTGTCAACCAGGCAGTTTGGGAAAAGACAGAGGGATATTTTTGACTGAAGCAGGCCCGGAATGTATGACATACTCAATACTTTTCTCACCCCAGCAAAACCAAAGGACACGCCGCTGAAGGACATTTTGATTAAGCTTGAGCAGCATTACAATCCTAAATCATTGAAGAAATCTATCAGTTTGGAACAAGGAATCAGCTGCCCAATGAGGACATTGGGGAGTTTATTGTGGCCTTCCAAAAGCTGTCACTTCACTGTAATTTTGGAGAATTTCAAGAGCGTGTGTTGTGTGACAGATTTGGTTGCAGATTAGAGGGTGAGCACATTCACAGTAAGTTGATGACATTGCCAAAGGTGAGTTTTGACATAGCTTTTCAAACAGCACTGTCCATGGACATGGCTGAATTTGACTCGAGAGAAGTGAGAGTTAACAACTGTCAGTCATCTGCTGAAGTAAATAAGCTGCAGATGAGTAAGCAGAAGGCCCCAATGATGGCAACTGGTGGTGGTCATGTGGGTGTTGCTGGTTAGAAAACGGGAGGAGGCCATCAGGGCAGTAGCAGTGGTTAAATAAAATCCTGTGACCGGTGCTGAGGCCAACATTGAGCCCAGAATTCTCCTGTTGTGAAGGCAGAGTGCTATAGCTGCAAGAAGAAGTGTTATCTTGCCAAGGCATGTCGCAAGAAGGTCACCGGTGAAAACACAGGCAGGAGGAAACATCATTTACTGCATTCGGTTGTCAAACAGCAGCAGGTTGATGAGGCTTCATTTGAGATCCATGTGATCAGAAGCACAAGGATGTCCAATGAAACTTCACAGAGCATCGTGGTCCAAGTATCGTTGGAAGAAACTCCAGTAAACTGCAGCAACTCACTAAGGCTCCTTCGACAGCACCTTCCAAACCCGCGACCTCTACCACCTAGAAAGACAAGGACAGCAGATGCATGGAGACATCACCGCCTGCAAGTTTCCTTCCAAGCCACACACCACCCTGACTTGGAACTATGTCACCATTGCTTCATTGTCACTGGGTCAAAATCCTGGAACTCCCTTCCAACAACACTGTTGGTGTACCGACATCCCAAGGACTGCAGCAGTTCAAGAAGGAAGCTCACCACCACCACCACCTTCTCAAGGGCAATTAGGTATGCACAATGAATTCTGGCTAAATAAAACATGGAGGTCAACACAGGTGCATCAGTTAGCATAATTTCAGTGCCGCCGTATTGTGAAAAGTTGAGTCAACATCCCCTGGAAAAATGATGAGTACAGTTACGCAGTTATGGAGGAGAGAATATTCCCCAAATTGGAAGTGTATTGGTTGGCATCACATACAATGAGCAATGTGCACAATTGCCCATCATTGTTGTGAAAGGTGAAAAACCAGCCTTGTTTGGAAGAAACTGGTTTGCAGCATTTAAGTTAAATATGAGCGAGCTTTCTCGTATTGAGCTGAAATTCATATCTCAACATGAACTATCCGAAGGTGTTCAGTGAAATCTGCAAATCAATTCAAGGGTACAAAGCTAACATACAAGCTCAGGAGATTGCAAGGCCAGTGTATTGTCAGCCACATCCAGTACCCTATGCTCTAAGACAGAAGGTGGAGCAAGAACTGAAATGACTTGAGACTGAGAACATTATCTCTAAGGTAGAGCAGAGTAATTGGGCTATTCCCATAGTGGTAGTACCAAAGTCAGATGGTAGTGTCAGAGTATGTGCTGAGTATAAGGTAACCGTCAACAGATAGTGGAATGTAATCCACCCAATAACTTGACAAACATGGAGCATCTGTTCACGACGTTGACAGGAAGCCAGACTTTTTCAAATTTAGATTTGACAAATGCCTATCTGCAGCTTGAGTCAGACGCTGAGTCTGAGTCATTCTTGACTATCATTAAACACATGGGTCTATTTCAGTTTCACAGGCTGCCGCTTGGAAAAGCATGGAGTTCGGATGAAGGAACACAAATGTGAAATGTTTCAAAATTCTGTAATGCACTTGAGTCAGAAAGTAGACAAGAACGGGTTAAATGTTACCAAGTGGAAGATTCAAGCAATTAGAAATGCGCCACACCCTCAGAACACATCTAATCTCAGATCTTTTTTGAACCTCATAATTTACTGCAGTAAATTCATACCAGATCTGGCAACATTGTTGCATCCATTGAATGAACTCTTGAGGAAGGGGTTTCCGTGGAATAGGACAAAGGAGTGTGATAAGGCATTCAAATTGTGTAAAAGTCAACTTGCAGAGGGTGTAATGCTTCTGCATTACGATGTGCTCAAAGAGATTAAACTAGCATGTGATTCCTCTCCATACAGAGCAGTTTTCTTTAGTCGTTCCTGGGATGTGGGCTTCGGACGAAGACGAGTTTCCAGTCACAGCAGATGACATTGGTCGAACAACTCGTAGGGTCTCCGTATTGGCAAAGGTGTTCAAATATAACACAAATGGGTGGGAAACACAGGTACTGGATTTAGAATTCAGGCCATTTCTTATGCATAAGAATGAATTGTCGGTTGATCAAATTTATGTCCTGTGGGGAGCTAGAGTTGTAATCCCTGGAAAGTACATATTGCAGTTGCGATGTGATCTTCGTGAAGATCACTTAGGGATATGTTTGACGAAGAGTCTAGTGAGGAGATATCTTTTGTGGCCATAGTTAGAGAAGGACATTGGAAACATAGTGAAATCATCTGGAACATGTCAAGCAGTGGAAAGGAAGCCGCCGTCGGTACCTTTTCAGCCATGGAAATGACCAGCTAGAGTGTGGCAGAGGCTGCACATAGATTTTACAGAATTCGAAGGACAGCAGATGTTCATTGAGAAAGAGACATTCGAAGTGGGTTGAGGGGTTTCCAACGAATCGAGGAACAACTAGCAAAACGCCAGATATTTTGTGTAGGTTGTTTTCTGCTTATGGGTTCCCAGAGGAAATTGTGTCTGAAAACAGACCTCAGTTTTGTTCAGGAGAGTTTGTACAATTCATGAGAACAAATGGTGTAAAACACACTAGAGTTCCACTGTATCATCCTGCTTCCAAAGGAGCAGCAGAGCGCACAGTGCAGATTGTTAAGCATGCTCTTGTCAAGCAAATGCTGGATATCAATCTGAACAAAAGTCAGTTATCATTGCATCACAGACTGCTGAACTTTCTGTTTATCTATCGTAACACTCCTCACACTGCTACCAGCATAACGCCAGCTGAATTGTTTCTTAGCTGGCAGCCTAGAACGAGGTTTTCATTGCTGAAGCCACATTTAACACTGTTAGTAGAAGAGAAACAATCAAGACAGAAAGAGAGTCATGAGAGAGCTAGAGTGGGAGAAAGAAGTCTGAAGTTGAACCAGAAGGATAGATTGCAGAATCATCATCACAAGTGGTTGAAGTGGTGACCAGTGATAGTGGTAGAAGATGTGGTCCTCGCACATATTTAGTTAAGATGTTTGGTAGTGGAAAGGTTAGGTTTATAGATATAGATCATATTTTACCTTCAGAGGTTCACAAAAAAGAAGGAAGTTGGAAAGAATCAAATGAGTCGAATGAATCAGATAGTTTGGTTATGAGTTGGGCACCAATAGTTACTCAAACAGAAATCATGCCAGAAACTCGTGTAAGAGAAAGTCCGAGGTCAGATCTAAGGCAGATACAGAGAGACATCTCTGATGAAGTGGAAATTTCAATTGTAGCTCAACGTCAAAATCAGCCTCTGTTGGAGAAACCTCTCCTCAGACTCAGTCCAAGATGGGTAACGGTCTTTCCACAAGTTCTGGAAATTTGAGTCAGGATAGAAGGTGCCAGAGAATTGGAGAGTGGAAAATGTGACACCCTTATTGAAGAAATGTATAAGGAGAGTACTAGCAACTATAGGCCAGTTAGTTTAACATCAGTGGTGGGTAAGATTTTCGAACTAATAGTCAGGGAAAATATCAATTTACACGTCGAGAGGTTCAAGTTAATTAAGGATAGTCGGCATGGATTTGTAAAAGACAGATCATGCATGCCTAATTTAAATGAATTTTTTGATGAAGTAGCAGGGAAGGTTGATGAAGGGAATGTGTTGAATGTTGTTCATACGGATTTTCAGAAAATATTTGACAAGGTCCCACATTAAAGGTTTGCTAACAAAATTGCGGCTCATGGAAAGGGGGGGGGGGGTGCTGGGCGGGGTGGGGGGTGGGTCTGTGTCCAATTGCTAAAATAATTGTTTACGGACTGAAAACAGCCAGTCAAAGGAAATGTTTTTTTTTCAAACTGGAGGAGAGTAGACAGCGGTGTTCCCCAAGGGTCAGTGCTGGGACCACTGTTTTTGATTTACTTTATATAAATGACTTCAATCTTGGAGAACAGAGTAGAATATCAACATTTGCTGATGACACCAAACCTGGAGCTGCAGCAAACAGTGAGCATGATATGAACAGCCTGCAACAGGACAGAGATAGGCTAGCAGAATGGACAGAAAGGTGGCAGATGGAAGTTTTTACTGACAAGTGTGAGGTGACGCATTTACCAGAAGGGTTCGGGAGAGGCAATTTAGACGTAATGGCATAGTTCTAAAGAGTGTGCAGAAACAGAGGACCTGGGGTTGCAGGTGCATAGATCTTTGAAGGTGGCAAGACATATTGAGAGAATGGTGAGTAAAGCACATGGAATCTTGGGCTTGAAAGATAGAAGTACTCAGTACAATTATCTTGAACCTCTATAATGCTCTGTTTAGGCCTCAACTGGAGTACTGCGTCTAGTTCTGGTCACAGCATTTCAGGAAGTATGTGATGGTCCTTGAGAGGGTGCAGAGGAGATTTATCCGAATGGTTCCGGGGATGGAGGATTTTAGTTTCTCGGTTAGGTTGGAAGAGCTGGGTTTGTTCTCCTTCGAACAAAGGAGATTGAGGGGTGATTTAATAGAAGTGTACCAGTTTATGACAGGCTTAGATACATTAGACAAGGAAAAACTGTTCCCATCAACAAATCCTACCAGAAGTCAGGGAAACAGATTGCAAGTTGGGTGGGGTGGTGGGGGGGGGGGGGGGGAAGATGCAGGGGAATATGAGGAAGTCTTGTTTTTACATAGCAAGTTGTAATGACATGGAAGTCACTGCCCACAAAGGTGGTGGAAGCAGAAATGATCAATAACTTCAAGAGGACGACTGAGAAAAAATAGGCTTCAGGGCTGCGTGCATCGACACCTTGCCTTGAGTTATTTTTTTGCCCCACCTCCGCTTTATTTGCTTAAAAACAGCGACATTTCTAACCTTTGTCAGTTCTGAGGAAAGTTCACAGACCTTAAACATTAAAGCTGCTTCCCTCTCCACAGTTGCTGCCAGACCTGTTGGATATTTCCAGAATTTTTTTTCAAATTCCTGTTTTCGAGTCTGATTGCACAACTCCCTGCAGAGCCAGCATGAATCGAAATGTTTCCTTCTGTGCTGCAAATGACTATGACTCTGGTCAGTTCAGACTCACTGATCACAGCTCTCTTCACTGCTCAGCTGCTTCACATTGCTCCCTGTCTCTAAAATTTGTGCTCTAGGTAAAGCTCGAACTCACAGTCTTGGCATTGCTCACTAATAGCACTGCTGTATTAGTACCACACGCTAACCAACTGTGCCACTTGAGCCCCAGTTTAATATATTTAACATGGTGAACTGCAGGCCAGTTAGCCGAACATCAGTGGTCGGGAAAATGCTCTCATCGATGTTTAAGGAAGTCTGAACAAGAACTTAGAAAATCATAGTCTGATCAAACAAAGTTAACATGGTTTTGCGAAATGGTAATCTTGCTTGACAAATTTATTACAGAATTCTGAGGATGTAACTAGAAGGGTAGATAAAGAGGAACCAGGAAATATAGTATAATTGGATTTCCAAAAAGCATTCAGTTAGATACCACAGAAGATTAATGCACTAGATAAAGGCTCATGGAATTGGGCTAATATATTAGCATGCATAGAGGACATAGAACTTAATGGACAGAAAGCAAAGAGTAGGGATAAATGGAGCATCTTCAAGTTGGCAGGCTGTTACCAGTGGAGTGCCCCAAGTAACATTGCTGGGGCCTCAGCTATTTCCAATGCTGAGAGTGATGTGGAAGCAAATTCAGTCCTGGGTTGAAGAGAGAATTGGTCCTCACCATCATAGATGCCAGTCTTTGGACAATTCGATTAAATCCACGTGATACCAAGAGATTGGTAAAGGCACTGGATACAGAAAAGTCCATGGACCCTGAAAAAATCCCAGCTGTCATACTGAAGACCTGTTCTCCAGAACTAGCTGTGTCTTTAGACAAGCTGTTCCAGGACAGTTGTAATATAGACATCTACCCGACAATGGGGAAAATTGCCCATTTATGTCCTGTCCACAAAAATCGGCAGAAATACAATCTGGCCAATTACTGCCACATTAATCTACTCTCAATCATCAGCAAATTTGTGGAAGGTATCATCGACAGTGTTATCAAACAGCACTTACTCAGTAATAAATCACTGACGGATGCTCAGTTTGGAATCCACCAGGGGCACTCAATTCCAAACCTCATTACAGACTTGGTCCAAACATGGAAAATAGAGCTGAATTCAAGAAGTGATAGTAACTGCCTTTGCCAGCAAGGTAACAGCAGACTTAGTATGGTATCAAGGAGCTCAAGCAAAACTGGAGGCAATGGGAATCAGGGGGGAAATGCTCCACGAGATGGAGTCCTACCGAACACAAAGGAACATGGTTGTGGTTCTGGAGGCCAATCATCTCAGCCCCAGTACATTGCTGCAGGAGTTACTTGGGCTGATGTCCGAGGCCCAACCATCTTCAGATGCTTCATCAATGAATTTCCCTCCATCATAAGGTCAGAAGTGGGGATGTTCACTGATAATTGCAGAAAGTTCAGTACTATTCTCGACGCCTCAGATTCTGAAGCAGTCCAGGTCCACATGCAAGAGGACCTGGAATATATTCAGGCTTGGGCTGATAAGTGGCAGGTAACATCCACACCACCCAAGTGCCAGGCAATTATCATCTCCAACAACAGAGAATCTAAACATCTCCCCCTGACATTCAATGGCATTATCATCGCTGAATCCCCCACCATCAACATCCTGGGGATCAGCCTTGCCCAGAAACCTGGAACAGCGATAAACATACTGTGGCTGCAAGAGTTGGTCAGGGGCTGGAAATTCTGCAACTCATCTTCTAACTCCCCAAAACCTGTCCACCATCGAGAAGGCGGAAGTCAGGAGTGTGATGGAATATTCTCCACTTGCCTGCATAATTTCAGTCACTACAGCACTCCAGAAGTTCAACTCCAACCAAGACAAAGCAACCTGCTTCATCACCACCCTATCCACCATCTTAAACATTCACTTCCTCCAGTACGATGCACAGTGGTAGAAGTGTGTATCATATACAAGGTGCAGTGCAGCAATTCACCAATGCTCCTTTCACAACTCCTTGCAAACTCGCATCCAGTATCACCTAGAAAGACGAAAGAGTAGATGCATGGGAACAGCACCACCTGCATGCCTCCATCCAAGTCACACAACATCCTGACTTGGAACTATATTGCTGAGTCAAAATCCTGGAACTCCCTCCCTAACAGCACTGTGCATGTATCTCACCATATGGACTTCAGCGGTTCAAGAAGGCAGCTCACTACCACCTTCCCAAGTGCAATTAGGGATAGGAAGTACATTCCAGCATTGCCAGGGACCCTCATATCCCAAGAACGAATAAGAAAAAGAATGGATAATTATCTTACGAAAAAAATGTGCAGAACTGCATGGAAAAGGCGGGTGTGTTGGACCAGCTGAGTTGCTCTTGCAGAGAGCCTGCATTCATATAAAGGGCAGGAACACCTCCTTCTGTGCTGTAACAATTTTATGATTCAATTCTATTCTGTTATATAAAGGAGACATTTTGCTCCAACTACACAATATTCTGGTTAGACCACACCTGGAGTACTGTGTATAGTTTTGGTCTCAGCCCTTTATAAAGGATACACATTGGCCTTGGAAACAGGGCAGTGAAAATTTACCAGAATGGAGCCAAGGCTCTCATGGTTAAATTATGAGGTGCGATTCATTCAAGCAGGCCTGCATTCCTTGGAATATCGGAGATGTCTGGATGATTTGATTGAGTATTTTAGGATTAGGAAATGAATTAGAACATAGAACATAGAACATAGAACAGTACAGCACAGTAGAGGCCCTTCGGCCCACGATGTTGTGCCGAACTTTAACCGACACAAGATCTAAGTAACTACCTACCCTTCATTCTACTATCATCCATGTACCTATCCAAGAGTCACTTAAATGCCCCTAATGTATCTGCTTCTACTACCACCGCTGGCAGCGCATTCCACGCACCCACCACTTTCTGTGTAAAGAACCTACCTCTGACATCTCTCTGAAACCTTCCGCCAATCACCCTAAAATTATGCCCCCTGGTGATAGCGCGTTCCACCCTGGGAAAAAGTCTCTGAATATCCACTCTATCTATGCCTCTCATCATCTTGTACCCCTCTATCAAGTCACCTCTCATCCTTCTTCGCTCCAATGAGAAAAGCCCTGGCTCCCTCAATCTTTCTTCAAATTAGTCGGCGAAATAGAGAGAAACTTCTTTTTTCCCTTGTTGCTTTAAATGTGGTGCGTTGTGTTCTCATCTTGAATCGTAGAATAACGGAATTATAGAAAGTTCAAGGGACAGAAAGAAGCCACTTGGCCCATTGCGTCTGTGTGGCCAAAAATTGATCCACCACTTCTAATCCCACCTTCCAGCATTTGGTTCATAGCCCTGAAGATTATGACACTTGAGATGCATATCTAGACTCCTCTTAAATGAGTCCAGGGTTTCTGCCTCAACTACCCTTTCAGACAGTGAGTTCCAAACCCCCACCACCCTCTGGATGAAAAGATTGTTCCTCATCTATCCTCTAATTTTTCTACCAATCATTTTAAATCTATGCCCCGAGTCATTGACCTCTCTGCAAAAATAAATAGGCCATTCACCTCCACTCTACCCCTCAACATTTTGTACATTTCAATCAGATCTCCCCTCAGCAATCTCTGTTCCAAGAACAACCTCAAAATAAATTAACAACTCCATTTCCCAAAGCATTTCTAAAGATTCACAAAGCTGGAGACTAGATTTTATTCTCATTCCTTTCGATTTTTCGCACTCCCAAGTGCAAATACTTTCCAAAACTGCTTCACGGTTCTTCACCTTGCATCATGCCCAGGGCTGAGGAAGTTCAGTGATGTGGAGATTCTGGACACGTGGCGGCCAAATACAAAGCAGCTGTAAGCAGGAAGGCCACCAGACAAAGTACTGGAAGTAGAGTAAGTGCTGCAATCTGTGTGATGAGGACACCTGGACAAGACCTACCTACAAACGCAGCCTCAGTTACACACAGGCAGAAATAATCAAGGAGGAACAGGTGGAAGGAACAGCAAACATGTCTGCTGCAAAGTTACAAAATGTAAACCACATTGACTCCTAAAGAGTGAACTAACAGCCATATACACCGAGAGTGTATCGGGTGGTAAATGACCGGGTTGGATTTGTCCTGCATTTTGTGTGCAGGACATACCTGAGCAATTTCCACATTGCCATGTAGATGCCAGTATTGTAGCTGTACTGGAACAGCTTGGCTAGGGGAGCGGCAAGTTCTGAAGCACAGGTCTTCAATTCTATTTTCGGAATGTTTTCAGGGCCTTTGCAGTATCTAATGCCTTCCACCGATTCTTGATATCACGTGGAGTGAATCATATTAACTGATGACTGGCATCTGTGATGCTGGCGACATCAAAACGAGGCCAAGATGGAACATCCACTCAGCAGTTTTGGCTGAAGATGGATGCAAATGCTTCAGCCTTGTCCTTTGCACTGATGTGCTGGTCTCCCCCATCATTGAGGATGGGGATATCTGATGTAATCTGATCATGCGTTATCCTCTTTAATACATCCTGAGCGTTCTCTATCCTATCTGATAGATCCTGACCCTTCCTTAAACACTTTGAATCTCCTTTAGCTCATGATCTTCTCTAATATGCTCTGTTATTTCTTTGATATACTCTGAGAATCCCTTACTGTCACTGTACACACTTATAGTCTTTAGATCCTCTGGTTAACATATTAACCCCTTATATTCCCTCTCAGCCTCTATAATCCCCATGTCCTTGTGAATTCACGAAGAAACGCTTCAACTCTCTGAAACTATGAGAAAAGTGTTTTGTAAGCCATGGCACAGATCGATGTGTGTGGAAACGGCTGACTTTACAGCATGTGCAGGAAAATAAAGAGCAAACTTGTGTGTGTGAGAAGCACACAGATAGGGTGTGCCTGGAGCTGCACACTCACTTATTTAGAGATACAGCACTGAAGCAGGCCCTTCGGCCCACCGAGTCTGTGCTGACCATTAACCACCCACAATCCTACACTAATTCAATATTCTTACCACATCCCCACCTATCTATATATTTCCCTACCACCTACCAATACTAGGGGCAATTTATGATGGCCAATTTACCTATCAACGTGCAAGTCTTTGGCATGTGGGAGGAAACCAGTGCATGCAGAGGAAACACACGCCGACAGAGGATGAACTTGCAAACTCCACACAGGCAGCTCCCAGAATTGAACCCAGTTCGCTGGAGCTGTGAGGCTGCGCTGCTAACCACTGCACCACTGTGCCACCCACTTGGGACAAGTAAACAAAAAAAAGGAAACCATTTACGTGAAAGCAGAATATTAAAAACAGACACTGCTGGAAACATTCAGCAGGTCAGGCAGCATCTGTGGAGAGATATTCCTTTCACCAGGATACAATTATCCACTTTGATACTTCACATAGCTCCGATCTTATACTCTCCACATCTCCCTGCAGGAAGTGTTTGGGCTGAAATGATGGTTTTGTAGATTTGAGCAAACAGAGTAAGGCAGCAATACATAACTCCCCCACTGCGGCCTGGGGAAGGATGGAACTCAGATTCAGGAATCTTGGATGTGTTGATAAAAGGAATAAAAGAACACATTCTTCTTCACCACAATAACCATGAGGATGGAATTCAAAACCATGCGTGCAGGTGTAATGGATTCATGGGCCGTCGACTGAACCTCTCAGCCACATCGTCCCAGGAACACGGCTCAGAAAGTTCTCATATTTCCTTCATTCTCATTACAAAGCCCTGGACTCAGAGAGCGCACAGCAAGAAAACTCACTTTTAATTATCAGTCATCAGTGCCAGAATTTAATCTCTATTCGCGTGGTTATGTGGATTTATGTTCCAGTCTTATGAGCGACGGGGTTTCCAATCCCAATGCTGTCATAACTTGTGTTATATCGTCAGAAAAGCTACTTAGATGTAAAGTTGAAAATAAAAGCAGAAGATGTTGGAAATATTCAGCAGGTCTGTTTGCTTTCGTGGAAAGATCATCTTCACTAAAAAGATCTTTGTCGAACAATCCATGTTCGACTATCGCAGCTGATTGAGTGGGACTGTGACTGTATAATGGTGAATACTCTGTGTTGTGGTCACAGCAACACCGATCAAGACAGAGCTTGTTTTATGTCTTAAATCGGCTGCTGTACCTGATAATGGAATGCAGCAAAGAACCAATCTTTACTCCATGAAAATTTATTTCTTCTTGATGGATGAAAACTATTGCCTCCTTTTACATCATCGCACTTACACATGCCTGTGCTTCAGGCTCCAAAATTCAAACCCACCTCTTCTCTCAGATTATTCCTTCCACTATTAATACTGACTTCCTTCCATTTCATTTTACTGCAGCTTCGCCGACTGTAACATTCACTTTCATGGTTTTTTTATAGCCTTTTTTTCTTAAAGCCTTTCTGGGTGACCACCACTAATTCTAAGTTGCACATGCTCCATTCGCACCAATGTTCATTTGGGCCTTGAACTCAGTCCATACATTTTGGTCTAAGTGACCACTCGGCAGACACACACGACAAAAGCAGGGCTACACTGAGGAAGGACAGAGTCGGAATGCTGATAATATTTATTTGGGGAATTTTCTGAGACAAGGGATGTGACTTGAGGAACTGGGTTTTGATTTCGTGGCAGTTGGTGTTTTTCTCATGAACTGTGTTCTTTGATGAAGGAACGGAGACATTTGATGAGGGCAGTGGTAATGTGGTTGCTGTTGTGGAGATGGATTTTCAAAAGTCATTTGGTGAAATACCACATCATCAACTTGTTAGAAAAATTAAAGTGATGGAATTAAAGAACCAGTGACAGCGCGGATACATAATTATCTGAGGGATATAAAACAGAGAATAGCGAGAAGAAAAGAGGACTGATTTCCAGGGTGATGGAGAAAAGCTGGATTGTGGGATTAAACTGACTGATCTTCCAAAGAGCTGGCACAGGCTCAGCGGGTCGAGAGGCTTCCTTCTGTGCTGTAAAATTCACTCATTCCATCATGTAAATTTTCACATCAAATGGGAGATGTAATTAGAACATTAGAACATTAGAACATTACAGCACAGTACAGGCCCTTCGGCCCTCGATGTTGCGCTGACCTGTGAAACCATCTGACCTACACTATTCCATTTTCATCCATATGACTATCCAATGACCACTTAAATGCCCTTAAAGTTGATGAGTCTACTACTGTTGCAGGCAGGGCGTTCCATGCCCCTACTACTCTCTGAGTAAAGATACTACCTCTGACATCTGTCCTATATCTATCACCCCTCAACTTAAAGCAATGTCCCCTCGTGTTTGCCATCACCATCAGAGGAAAAAGACTCTCACTATCCACCCTATCTAACCCTCTGAATATCTTATATGTCTCTATTAAGTCACCTCTCCTCCTCCTTCTCTCCAACGAAAACAACCTCAAGTAATGTAATGTAATGTAATGCAATTCAAGGCTCAAAGACAATGATTCCCAGAATATGTGCAGTCGAAGGCAATTGTATAAAGCATTGTACCGATAATTAAATACAAAGGCACGTTCTTATTGTGCTGTGATGGCTGAGTGGTTAAGGTTTTGGACTTGAAATCCAATGGGGGTTTCCCCGCGCAGGTTCGAACTTTGCTCACAGCGAAGTTGGTATCATTTTCCTCGAGTCGGCTGCTCCATTTGCTGATTAGAAATGTTCAAATGTGTGAACAAAGAAAATTACAGCACAGGAACAGGCCCTTCGGCCCTCCAAGCCTTCGCCGATCCAAATCCTCTATCTAAACATGTCTCCTATTTTCTAAGGGTCTGTATCTCTTTACTTCCTGCCCATTCATGTATCTGTCTCGATACATCTGAAAAGACGCTATCGTGCCCGCGTCTACCACCTCCACTGGCAATGCATTCCATGCACCCACCACCCTCTGCGTAAAGAAATTTCCACGCATATGCCCCCTAAACCTTTCCCCTTTCACTTTGAACTCGTGTCCCCTTGTAATTGAATCCCCCACACTGGGAAAAAGCTTCTTGCCATCCACTCTGTCTATACCTCTCATGATTTTGTACACTTCAAACAGATATTGTGAAGCTGAACAAAAGGTAAGAAATAAACACAAAAATCAGCCTGTTTTTACAACATTTGCCACTACCAAATGCATCTTCCCCTCCCTTCCCCTGTCAGCATTCCGAAGGGATCATGCCCTCCACGACACCCTGCTCCACTCCTCCATTACCCCTACCACCTGGTCCCCATCCCATGGGACCTTCCCCTGCAATCGCAGGAGGTGTAATACCTGCCCATTTACCTCCTCTCTCCTCACTATCCCAGGCCCGAAACACTCCTTTCAGGTGAAGCAGTGATTTACTTTTACATCTTTCAATGTAGTATACTGTATTCGCTGCTCGCAATGTGGTCTCCTCTACATTGGGGAGACCAAACGCAGACTGGGTGACTGGTTTGCTGAACACCCTCCCTCAGTCTGCAAGCAGGACCCTGAGTTTCCAGTTGCTTACCATTTCAACACACACCCCCTGCTCTCATGCTCACATCTCTGTCCTGGGATTGCTGCAATGTTCCAATGAACATCATCTCATTTACCAATTAGGCACACCACAGCCTGCCGGACTGAACATTGAGTTCAATCATTTCAGAGCATCAGTGGCCCCCCATTTTACTTTTAGTTTCAGTTCTTTTTTCTTTTTTACAATTTTTTTTCAATGTTTATTTCATTTCATCTTAGTTTGTTCAGTTTGCTTACCCACTGTTTTTTTTTCATGTTTGTACTTGCTGCTGTTCACCTTTCAGTCCGTTAACAACCTATTTGTTCTAATGCTTTGTCTTTCAACACACCATTAACATATTGTTTGCCTTTGCTCCATGATCTTTTGGTCAGCTTTGTGGCCTTGTCCAATCTACACCTTCTCCTTTATTATCTCTTGCCCCACCCCCGCCTCACTTGCTTATAATCTTTGACATTTCTAATATTTGCTAGTTCCGAAGAAGGGTCACTGACCCGAAACGTTAACTATGCTTCTCTTTCCACTGATGCTGCCAGACCTGCTGAGTGGTTCCAGCATTTCTTGTTTTTATTTCAGATTTCCAGCATCTGCAGTATTTTGCTTTTACAAAAATCAGTCTGCTGGAAATGAAGAAAAGGGAAAAGCAATAGGTGAGCTTCACTGGTGGTCGAATGGTTGGAGTTCAATACACTTAATGCAACGACCTGGGTTCGATTCCTGGCCAAGAAATTGTCAGTTCTTGCTGCCCTGACAACTCACAAACATGATTTCCATTTAAATTGTTTTTTAAAAGCATAAATGGTCAGCACCTCTGGCCTTACTTGTGGAGAGAGGGAAACACAATTAAAGGTTCAGATCAGTGATTATGCACCAGAACTGAAGAATTCAGAGATGTGACAGGTCGATGACAGAGCTCGGAAAGTTAAAGGGAACATGTGAAGGGCTGTGATAAATTACAACACAGAGTAATGTATTGATGAAAGGGAGGGTGGGGCAAGGAAAATATGGGTGGCAGGCAATGGGGCAGCTTTTTCTGCTTGCTGTTCAAACTGCACAAATATCATTCCTGATCAACCAATCACAACTGCTCTGTCAGAGAATCACACTGGACAGAATGACCTCCTTCTGTGCTGTACCTTTCTGTAATTGTATGTTTCCAAACACCACTGCTGCTGCCTTCAAAGTTATTCTACCATCTTACAACACATTGCAGCAAAATACACTTTCCGAATTTGTGCCCTTGACTTTTGACATTATGATTCGAAAGAAATTCAGTGAGAAGTTTTCTTGTCATTTCGATCACCAGCTTTGGAAGCAGACCTGCTGAATGACATTTTAAATGGTGCCAACCCTTCACTGCAGCTCAGCTCATCAAAACATTCACTGTTATCATCGGCCTGTTAGGCATCTTCCTGAGTTACATCTGCTGAACAACATTAGCTTCTCGCAGCTCCGCTTTCTTCACATTGAACGCCAGTGAGAAATTATGCACAGTTTGAAATCTAAGCAACGGGTAAAAGATTGGAAGGAGAGTGTGACTGGGGATAATTGCTAATGGGAACAACTCTTGCACATTCCAGTATTCAGTATCTGGAAGAAGCAGGAAGATGAGATCACAGTGCGTGTTTGTCCTGTTATCTGCAAAATCCATCACTTCTCAATGTCCTCCATCTTTCATTCCCACTCCCTGCTTTCCAGGTAAAGCTGGGTTTCCTGAATCTGGTATGTTCACATGAAGCAACTAATTCACCTGGGAGCTGGAGGAGCAGAAGGATCAGGAGGAAAAGCAGTGAAAGAGGAAGAAGGAGATCCCGCATGAAACTGGCAGAATTTGATGTGTGTCAGTTGTTTCTATTGATGTATGACGGCAGTGTGTTGCTTTGCACATTTCACAGGAGCTGCATTGATGAGGTTGGTGCATCTTGGAAATTGAAACTTGTACATCTTCAGCTTTATGCTCTTGTTAACACATTCTGTGCTGTCATTGCCGGGACAAGTCTTTTGTGTTCTAGCTGAACATTGGATTGTTTTAATGAGAAACCAATCTGTGGTGGAAGTGGGCTGAAGTGAAGAAATAGCAAAAGCAGCGTGGAGCAGCTCGCTTGCAGTGAAGTCTGGCAGATTCCCTGGTGCTCCAGTGATGAGAATTCGGTGCTTTTTCCACTGCAGACCTGATTACATTCCCGGTCAGGTGGGATTCTGACCTCTGAAGGAGCCTACATTGTTGAGTCCCATCTTTTTTTTAGTAGGAGAATATTTGTTCTGAACTCTCTTAGCTTCTCCTTGAATGCCTCCCACTGCTCTGACACTGATTTACCTGCAAATAGCTGTTTCCAGTCCTCTTTTAACAAATCAAATCTCCGATGAGTAAAAGTGACCTTCTCACATTTAAAATTTTAACTTTTGGTCTATCTGTATCCTTTTCTAACTACGCTAAATCCAGCTGAATTATGATCACTGCCACTAAAATGCTCTCCCACTGATACCCCTTCCACCTACACAGGTTTTTTCCTAACCACTACGTCCAGAACTGCCCCTTCTCTTGCTGGGTTTGCTCAGCATTGGCTAAAAATTCTCCTGAATGCACTGTAAGAATTTTGCTCCATCTATACTTTATGGACTTCAGAATCTTCAGAATTATACATAAATATTGAATCTTAATTTCCACATTGATAAACATTGGATTGAATTTGATGTAGCTATAAAGCAGTGTCTTTGAGTAACACGAAAGGAAATCGGTATTAAATTAAGTTAAAACTACACTTATCTATCACTGTGTAGTGTGAGGGCACTTCATGATGCAATGATCTCTGCTCAAGGCAATTCTTAAAGAGAACATCCCCTCTTGCATTATTTAACTCTGCTAATATTGCCTGTTGTATTTTCAGATAAAGCTGCACCATGAAACATTTTGATGTCTTGAAAATGTGCAACCTCCCCATATCGCAACTGAACCACTGAACTAATAAGAAAAAAAAAACTACAACCCACACTTGTACACTTGTACATTCCATACCAAAGCATCAGGACAAGTATCGGACTGTTACCAGACCTGGGTTCATCCAGCAGCCCCAGAGAAAGGAGTTTTATTCCAGACAATCACTGAGGAGAGAGGAACAAAGAGAGAAAAGGAGAAAGAGAATGACAGAGAGATCAATAGAGTCTGGAGTAGATGCTGAAAGGAACAGATTCACTCCACAATTCCATATTTTACTTCATTGAGATTGACAGACAGAAAGCAAGAAAAGACACAAAGATGTACATTTAAACAGCGCCTTTCACGTCATCAGGATCTCACAAAGCACTTTACAGTCAATAAAGTACTTTTGAAGTGTGGTTTCTTCTGTAATCTCATGACAGAGAGAGACAGAGAGTTCGACAAAAATACTGATTCAGCAGATGCCAAAATATGATCTTAAGAATTACATCTCAATATGGAAACTTTATTTCCAGGTCTGTAAAAATCTTATTGTTTGTTTGATTCCGGTTCAGTAAATGTAAACCTGAAGCAGAGTGAATAAATTCGCCTCTAATCCCTGATGAAACAGGGACAAAGCTTCCCAAATTCTATCAGGTCACCTTCCAGCATTCTCTGTTCTCGAGGTTTTTCTGTTTGTTTTAACCTCTCCGTTCTGGTAAAAGTTGTGAGTGAACGTTTATTTTCCTGTTCACTGTGAGACCTGGCAGCAGTGGAAACAATTCCAAATGTCCGTGCGATTTGAAATTCTTCTTTTTTTGTTTATTAATTCATTATCTCGATGTGTTTATTATCTTAACCACGAGACTATGATTTCTCGTTCTCTATCTGTTTAAATGTTGCTCAGTAAAAATTTCAATCATCCTCTGCTTTGTAACACACGGGCATTGAATCGCTGAACAGTCTCCGCTCTGGAAAATGCAGAAAGAGACAATCTCGTCTTGTATTATTTTAACCCTGTTATTTTCCTCTGTAACATGTTAAAATAACTCTATACAACTGAAATAAATCAAGTTTATGAAGGTAAAAATCCAGTCACCTCCTCGGGGATCTGAACAACATTGACACACATAGAACGAAACACACAGATTTGTGCACCGAGAGTGAGGGAGGCCTAAACAGAGACAGACAGCCAGAAAGAAAGTGTCTCCAATTTGGCAAATTTTTGTTCCATTTCTAAACGTAAATTTTGAAATGCAAATGAGAAAATCCTGGAGGGATTGAAAGGTGCAGGATTTTATTACCTGTAATTGATGATTGGTTCTGCAGGGACCTGGTTAAACTTTGAAATAATCAGAAAGGTAGACAGCAGGACACGAGCACTCACACAGAATTCACAACAGATTGTTAAGTTTATCATCTTAACCACTCGGCTACAACTGCATGCAATAAAGTATTATGCCTGGTAAATGGAGTTCGGTCATAAAAGCAACAGCAAAGTTAAAAATAAACTCGCCCAACTTGGGTTGAAGTTTAGTAGAAAAGTAACAAGACTGTGGTTGCTGAAAATCTGAAATAAAAGCAGAAAGTGATGGAAATACTCAGCAGGTTCGCCAGCACCTGTGGAGTGAGAAACAGAGTTAATGTTTCAGGTCAGTGATCTTTCAGCAGATCTCGATGTCACCTCTTCTTCTGCCAAAATTTTTCAATCTGTACTCTCTGGATCTTCAATCCTTCAGCCAATAGAAACAGTTCCTCTTTAATTCTTGGATCTAAACCCTTCATTTAAGCATTCGATCAATTCTCCTCTCTCCTTCTCTGCTCGAAGATGAACAACCCCAGCTTCTCCAGTCTATCCACATATCTGGAATCTCACATTCCTGAATTATATTTTCCAGAAGATTGAAGACGTCAAAAGCAAAAACATTTGATGTTTTCAACACGGCTGCTGAAATAGCCAGAATGTCATGAGCTTCGAATCATTTATAGATCATTTAAAGATGACTTCGAAAAAAAATCACCTCGTGCTAATTTAAAATAACAGTTTAACATTCTGGTTTTGCTCCCCAGGTTGATTGCTTTTCCTCTGTGCAGTTCTGTGCACTCAAGCTGTTCACAGCGTCTTTCACTCAATTTCCTTTCTACCCCTGTCAGAGCAGAAAGTCACCCTCAACGTTGAACATTACAGCTGATTTCTGTTCAAATTTGTGAGCCATTATTAAAGGATCATTCCATGCTACCTCGGTTAATAACAGCCGGTCAAAGCTTTATGTCGCACATGGAAACAGTTACATCAATTATTCACCCATTCCCAACGCCACAGTCAGTGAGACCGGGACAAGCAGCAATATTCTAAACCCACACTCTCCAATCACCCACTGTCAACAGAAAACAACAAGTCAATCAGAGGGTTACTGTACATGCGTGGGACACGGGACACTACAGCCCGGGCCAAACATCCTCATACAATGAGCACAATGAATGAGTCACAAGCAATAGTAACAAGTTTCGAAATCGTTCCCATGTAAAATGTGTTCATGTTATTTAAAGCTGACTGTTCTGTATCTGAAAGTGAGCACCATGGGATTTGTGTTTTTCGTGTTTGTCTGTTAGGTTTGCAATTGAATTTGTGGTGGATATTGAAGAGAATCTCATATCAAAATGAGGACACAACGTAGGTAAACAATAAATCCCAGAACAATTCCTCAGTAAAATGGATTGCAATCTTTGGAAGGAGGTGCAGCTAAAAAGTGGAAGATGGGAATGATGTTATTGATGATTGAGTGGAATGTATTGCATCCTTGGGCTTTTGTTGATCAATTTCCTTTTACATCTTGGAACACAAAAAAAGCTGAGGCACCAGAAGGAAACCAACAGTTATCTCACTTTAATGAGAGATATGGCAACGCCACCGTGGTTTGCCCAGTTACCTCAGTCAATAGAGCATGAGATTCTTAACTTCATGGTCATGGGTTAGAGCTCCATGTTCACTGTGATTGTTTTAAACGTTGTTGCTGCTTTCACGGGCGAATCCCAGCTCTCCATTCCTCCACCACTGTCACCCGCACTCAAACTGTATCTTTCTCCAGCACGCTGTAGTGAATGTCACAATTCCTGATTTACAAGTGTCCTCCGAATCACTGGACATGTGAGAGACAAGTCTGTAGATGCAGCCTAATGTACAGTAAATGATAATACTTTGAAAGTGGGAAGTTCCAGTGCAGCTTTTGTACAAAACAAAAAACGTCTCTGTCACAGAATGAGAATGGTCACTTCCTGGGGGACAAATAGCATCGGATCCACGTCTAAAAGGATTCCAATGACAATGATCGGATTCATTCGATTCAGGGAGAAAAACTCGGAAACTCATCCTGAACTTCATTTACATGCAGATGAGCTTTGAGGAAAGATTGGATAAGGCTGAGTTTGTATTCCTTGGGACAGAGGAAGTTAAGGGGAGATGTAATGGAGGTGTATAAAATTATGAGGGACCTGTTTCTCAATAGACAGGCCAGAATGAGGTTTTCATTGCTGAAGCCACATTTAGCACTGTCAGTAGAAGAAAAACAATCAAGACAGAAAGAGAGTCATGATCGGGGTAGCGTGGGAGAAAGAATTCTGAAGTTGAACCAGAAGGTGAGAGTGAAGATTCATCATCACAAGTGGTTGAAGTGGCGACCAGGAAGAGTGGTGGACGATGTGGTCCTCGTACATATTTAGTCAAGATGTTTGGTAGTGGAAAAGTTAGGTTTGGACATATAGTTCAGTTTTTACCTTCAGAGGTTCGCAAAAAAAAGAAGGAAGTTGGAAAGAATCAAATGTGTCTGATAAATCAGATAGTTTTGTTACGAGTTGAGCACCAATAGTTACTCAAACACAAATCATGCCAGAAACTTGTGCAAGAAAATGTTTGAGTTCAGATCCAAGGCACAGTTAGAGAGACATCTCTGATGAAATGGAAATTTCAAATGTAGCTCAAGGTCAAAATCAGCCTCTGTTGGAGAAACCTCTCCTCAGACTCAGTCCAAGATGGGTCAAGGTCTTTCCACAAGTTCTGGAAATTTGAGTCAGGATAGAAGGTGCCAGAGAAGGTGCCAAGAAATGTGTAAGGTCAGTCGTCACAATTACAGGCCAGTTGGTTTAACATCAGTAGTGGGTATGATTTTCGTAACAATAGTCAGGGAAAATATCAATTTACACGTAGAGACGTTCGAGGTAATTAAAATAACCAGCATGGATTTGTAAAAGACAGATCATGCATGACTAATTTAATTGAATTTTTTTGTGAAGTAAAGGAGAATTTTGATAAAGGGAGTGTGCTGAATGTTGTTTATATGGATTTTAATAAAATATTTGATAAGGTACCACATTAAAGGCTTGTTAATAAAATTGTGACTCGTGGAATAGGACGGTCAGTGTCCAGTTGGATAAAATATTGGCTTAAGGACTGAAAACAACAAGTCAAAGAAAATGGTTGTTTTTCAGACTGCAGGATGTTAGATAGTGATGTTCCCCAAGGGTCAGTGCTGATTTTTGTTCTTCATGTAAATGACGTGAATCCAGGAATAGATAGCACAATTTCAAAATTTGATGATGACACCAAACTTGGAGCTGCAGCAACCAGTGAGCATAATATGAACAGCCTACAACAGGCCATAGATAGGACAGTAGAATGGACAGAATGGTGGCAGATAGAATTTTATCCTCACAAGTGTGAAGTGATGCATTTTGACAGAAGAATTAAGAAGAGGCAATGTAGACATAATAGCATAGTTCGAAAGAGCGTGCTGGAACAGAGTGACCTGGGAGTGCTGGCGCATAGATCTTTGAAGGTGGCAAGATATACTGAGAGAATAGTTAGTAAAGCATAAGGAATCTTAGGCTTAATAAAAAGAAGTACTCAGTACAATTATGGTGAACCTTTATAAAGCTCTGGTTATCCACAACTCTGTCCTGCTCTTGTCACCACATTTCAAGAACGATATAGGTAGGGGAGGTCCTTAATGAATCCTATGCTTCAGTATTCACTTGTGAGAGGGACCTTGTCGTTTGTGAGGACAGCGTGGAACAGGCTGATATGCTCGAACAGTTTGATGTTAAGAAGGAGGATGTGCTGGAAATTTTGAAAGACATGATGATAGATAAGTCCCCAGGGCCATAAGGGATATACCCAAGGTTATTACAGGAAGCGAGGGAAGAATTTGCCTTGCCATTGGCGATGATTCAGTTTAGTTTAGAGATACAGCATTGAAACAGGCCCATCGGCCCATCGAGTCTGTGCCGACCATCAACCACTCATTTATACTAATCCTACACTAATCCCATATTCCTACCACATCCCCACCTGTCCCTATATTTCCCTATCACCTACCTATACTAGGGGCAATTTATAATGGCCAATTAACCTATCAACCTGCAAATGTTTGGCATGTGGGAGGAAACCGGAGCACCCGGAGGAAACCCACGAACACACAGGGAGAACTTTGATGATCTTTGCGGCCTCACTGTCCACTGGAGTGGTACCAGATGATTGGAGGGTGGCAAATGTTATTCCCTTGTTCAAGAAAGGGAATAGGGATAACCCTGGGAATTACAGACCAGTCAGTCTTACCTTGGTGGTGGGCAAATTATTGGAGAGGATTCTGAGAGACAGGATTTATGATTATTTGTCAAAGCATAATTTGATTAGAGACAGTCAGCATGGCTTTGTGAGGGGCAGGTCATGCCTCACAAGCCTTATTGAATTCTTTGAGGATGTGACAAAACACATTGATGAAGGAAGAGCAGTGGATGTAGTGTATATGGATTTTAGCACGGCGTTTGATAAGGTTCCCCATGGTAGGCTCATTCAGAAAGTAAGGAGGCATGGGATACAGGGAAATTTGGCTGTCTGGATACAGAATTGGCTGGCCCATAGAAGACAGAGTGTGGTAGTAGGTGGAAAGTATTCAGCCTGGAGCTCGGTGACCAGTGGTGTTCTGCAGGGATCTGTTCTGAGACTTCTGCTCTTTGTGATTTTTATAAATGACTTGGATGAGGAAGTGGAAGGTTGGGTTAGTAATTTTGCCGATGACACAAAGGTTGCTGGAGTTGTGGATAGTGTGGAAGGCTGTTGTCGGTTGCAACGGGACATTGACAGGATGCAGAGCTGGGCTGAGAAGTGGCAGATGGAGTTCAACCTGGAAAAGTGTGAAGTGATTCATTTTGGAAGGTCGAATTTGAATGCAGAATACAGGCTTGAAGACAGGATTCTTGGCAGTGTGGAGGAACAGAGGGATCTTGGGGTCCATGTCCATAGATCCCTCAAAGGTGCCACCCAAGTTGATAGGTTTGTTAAGAAGGCTTATGGTGTGTTGGCTTTCATTAACAGGGGGATTGAGTTTAAGAGCAGCGAGGTTATGCTGCAACTCTATAAAGCCCTGGTTGGACCACCCTTGGAATATTGTGTTCAGTTCTGGTCGCCTCATTATAAGAAGGATGTGGAAGCTTTAGAGAGTTTGCAGAGGAGATTTACCAGGATGCTGCCTTGACTGGAGGGTATGTCTTATGCAGAAAGGTTGAGGGAGCTCGGGCTTTTCTCATTGGAGCGAAGAATGATGAGAGGTGACTTGATAGAGGTGTATAAGATGATGAGAGGCATAGATAGAGTGGATAGCCAGAGACTTTTTCCCAGGGCAGAAAGGGCTATCACCAGGGGGCATAATTTTAAGGTGACAGGAGGAAGGTTTAGAGGAGATGTCAGAGGTAGGTTCTTTACACGGAGAGTGGTGGGTGCGTGGAATGCACTGCCAGCGGTGGTAGTAGAAGCAGATACATTAGGGACATTTAAGCAACTCTTGGATAGGTACATGGATGATAGTAGAATGAAGGGTATGTAGGTAGTTTGATCTTCGAGTAGGTAAAAGTGTGGGCACAACATCGTGGGCCGAAGGGCCTGTACTGTGCTGCACTGTTCTATGTACTATGTTCTATTATATGAGGGTCCTTGAGAGGGTTCAGAGGAGATTTAGCAGAAGGGTTCCAGGGATGGAGCAATTTAGTTACAAGGTTAGGTTCGCATCCGCAGTATCTTGCTTTTATTTTAGGTTGGCAGAGCTGGGGTTGTTCTCCTTAGAACAAAAGAGATTGAGGGGAGATTTAATGGAAGTGTACCAGATTATGACAGGCTTGGATAAGTTAGACAAGGAAACATTGTTCCCATTAACAGACTGCACAAGGAGTAGCGACCACAAATTGCCAGTTCTGTGGAAAAAAAGGATGTGAGGGAGTATGAGGAAGCACTGTTTTTATATTTCAGGTGATAATGACCTGGAACTCGCTGCCCACAAGAGTGGTGGAAGCAGAAATGATCAATGCCTTCAGGAGGAATTCTGAGAAAAGCAGACTTGCAGGGCTATGGGCATCGAGCCTGACTGCGTTGCTCTGTGCAGAGATGGCATGGACCGAGTTGTCTCCTTCTCTGCTGGAAATAACTATGAAGTTTTGCAGTGCTCTCACCGCACGTGGCTCCTGTTCCTTTGATGTCACATCACAGTTTTATTGTTCTCCTTCTTCTGGCCAGTTCAGACGAACGAATGACTGCTCTCTGCACAGGACAGCTGTTGCTCATTGCTCCCCGTGTCTAAAATTTTGTGCTCCAGGTGAGGCTCGAACTCACAACCTCGGCATAGCTCATTAATTGCACTGTTGTATAAGTACCACGCGCTTACCGATTGCGCCACAGGAGCCACATTACTCAACATGTAGTATGGGGAATTACAGCCAAGTTAGCTGAACATCAGTCGTCTGGAAAATGTCCGAATCTATCATAAAGGAAGTATTAACAAGCACTGGGAAAATCATTCTCTGATCAAACGAAGTCAACATGTTTTTACCGAATGGAAATCTTGATTGACAGATTTATTCCAGAATTCTGAGGATGTAACTGAAAGGACAGGAATGTAGTATAATTGGATTTCCAAAAGGCATTCGGTAAGATACTATCGAAGATTAATACTCTAGATAAAGGCTCATGGAATCGAAGTAATATATTAACATGCAAGGAGGACTTGGATGTTAACAGACAGAAAACAACAAGTAGGGATAAATGGAGCATTTTCAAGATATCAGACTGCAACTCGTGGAGTGCCTCAAGGATCAGTGCTGGGGCCAAAGCTTTGTCCAATACCGAGTGTGTGGTGGAAGCGGATTCGGTCCTGGGTTGAAGAGAAGATTGGGCCTCATCATCATTGATGCCAGCCTCGAGAGAATTCCATTAAATCCACGTGCTATCAAGAGACGGGTGAAAGCACTGAAGATAGAAAACACGATGGGCCCTGACACAATTCCAACTGTCATACTGAAGATCTGTGCTCTCGAACCAGCTGTGGCCTGAGAGAAGCTGTTTAAGTTCAATTGCAAAAAGCACATCTTCCTGACAATGCGCAATTTGCCCAGCTATGTCCTATCTACAAAAATCGGGAAAAGTCCAATCCGCCCATTAACTACCCCATCAGTCTACTCTCAATCATCAGCAAAGTTGTGGAAGGTATCGTTGACAGTGCTATCAATAAACACTTACTCAGTAACACATCGCTGACCGATGCTCAGTTTGGGTTCCACCAGGGGCACTCAATTCCAGACTTCATTACAACCTTGACCAAACATGGAAAATAGAGCTGTATTCAAGAGGTGACAGTGACTGAAATTGACATAAAAATAACATTAGACCTAGTATGGGATCAAGGAGCCCGAGCTAAACTGGAGGCAATGGGAAAGAGGGGGAAAATGCTCCATGAGATGACGTCTCACCTAACACAAAGGTATGTACCAGGGGGAGTGTTTGCTCGAGTGGTAGGGGGGGGATTGAACTAAAATGGCAGGGGGATTGGAAACTTTGCAAGGAGTCAGAGGAAGGGGGATCAAGGACAAGAACAAAAGACATTAAAGGGAATAAGAAAAGTGATAGGCAGAGAAATCAAGGGCGTGAATCAAACAGGGCCACAGTGAAAAATAGTGGGAAGGAGACAAGCAACGTAAAAAAGACAAGCCTTAAGGCTTTGTGACTTAACGTGTGGAGTATTAACGATCTTCTTCTTTGGCCTCCTTGTCTTGGGAGACAATGGGTAAGCGCCTGGAGGTGGTCAGTGGTTTGTGGAACAGCGCCTGGAGTGGCGAAAAAGGTCAATTCGAGAGTGACAGACTCTTCCACAGGTACTGCAGATAAAATTGGTTGTCGGGGCTGTTACGTAGTTGGCTCTCCCCTTGCACTTCTGACTTTTTTACTGCCAACTGCTAAGTCTCTTTGACTCGCCACACGTTAGCCCCGCCTTTATGGCTGCCCACCAGCTCTGGAGATCACTGACAACTGACTCGCACGACTTGTGATCCATGTCACAGGACTTCATGTCGCGTCTGCAGACATGTTTAAAGCGGAGACATGGACGGTTGGTGGGTCTGATACCAGTGACGAGCTCACTGTACAATGTGTCCTTGTGGATCCTGCCATCTTCCATGCAGCTCACATGGCCAAGCCATCTCAAGTGCCACTGGCTGAGTAGGGTGTATAAGTTGGGGATGTTGGCCGCCTCGAGGACTTCTGTGTTGGAGATCCGATCCAGCCACTTGAAGCCACGGATTCTCCGGAGGCAGCGATGATGGAATGAATTGAAACTTCGCTCTTGGCTGACATACGTTGTCCAGGCCTCGTTGCTGTCGAGCAAGGTACTGAGGATACAGGCTTGATACACTTGGAACTTTGTGTTCCGTGTCAGTGCGCCATTTTCCCACACTCTCTTGGTCAGTCTGGACATAGCAGTGGAAGCCTTTCCCATGCGCTTGTTGATTTGTGCATCGAGAGACAGGTTACTGGTGATAGTTGAGCCCAGGCAGCTGAACTCTTGAACCACTTCCAGAGCGTGGTCGCCAATATTGATGGATGGAGCATTTCTGACGTCCTGTCCCAAGATGTTCGTTTTCTTGAGGCTGATGGTTCGGCCAAATTCGTTGCAGGCAGCCGAAAACCTGTCGATGATACTCTGCAGACACTCTCCAGTGTGAGATGTTAATGCAGCATCGTCAGCAAAGAGGAGTTCCCTGATGAGTACTTTCCGAACTTTGGTCTTCGCTCTTAGACGGGAAAGGTTGAACAACCTGCCCCCTGATCTTGTGTGGAGGAAAATTCCTTCTTCTAAAGACTTGAACACATGTGAGAGCAGCAGAGAGAAGAAGATCCCAAACAGTGTGGGTGTGAGAACACAGCCCTGTTTCACGCCACTCAGGATAGGAAAGGGGTCTGATGAGGCACCGCTATGCTGAATTGTGCCTTTCATATTGTCATGGAATGAGGTGATGATACTTAGTAGCTTTGGTGGACATCCGATCTTTTCTCGTAGTCTGAAGAGAGCACGTCTGCTGACGGGGTCAAAGGCTTTGGTGAGATCAATGAAAGCAACGTAGAGGGGCATCTGTTCACAGCCTTTCTCCTGTAGCTGACGATGGGAGAACAGCATATCAATGGTAAATCACTCTGCTCGAAAGCCACACTGTGCCTCAGGGTAGACATGCTCGGCCAGCTTCTGGAGCCTGTTTGAAGGGACTCGAGCGAAGACTTTTCCCACTGTGCTGAGCAGGGATATTCGATGGTAGTTGTTGCAGTCACTGCATTCACCTTTATTCTTATAGAGGTGATGATATTGGCATCGCGCATGTCCTGTGGTACTGCTCCCTCGTCCCAGCACAGGCAAAGCATTTCGTAGAGTGCTGAGAGTATAGCAGGCTTAGCACTCTTGATTATTTCAGGGGCAATGCCATCCTTCCCAGGGGCTTTTCCACTGGCTAGAGAATCAATGGCATCAGTTCCCATTTTGTTTGCTGTACGTCCAGCTCATCCATGACTGGCGGAGACTGGGCTGCATTGAGGGCGGTCTCAGTGACAACATTTTCCCTGGAGTGTAGTTCTAGGTAGCGCTCCACCCAGAGGTCCATTTGCTTGCGTTGGTCAGTGGTTCTGTACCCGATTTAGATTTGAGGTGGCGATCTTCTTGATGGTTGGCCCAGAAGCTCTCTTAATGCCATCATACATATCTCTGATGTTTCTGGTGTCGAAGGCCAGCTGAATATGGCTGCATAGGTGTTGCCAGTAGTCATTTGCTCAGCGCCTAGCTGTTCTTTGTGCAGCGTTTCTGGCTGCTTTAAGTGCTATGGATGTCAGCTCGATGGGGGCTTTCTTGTCGTTCAACATTGCAATGCACTTCGCGGCTGTGACAGGTGCCAGCTCTTCAAACTGAGATTGAAACCAGTCTGCATTCAGCTTCACACGTTTTCCATAGGTGGTCATAGCTGACTCATAGATGGCATCTCTGATGTGGACCCACTTGGTCTCTGCATCAACTGCAGGAGTGTTTTGAAGGGCTTTTTCAAGTGAATTTAGAAATTTATGTAACAGCTGTGGATAAGAAATTCTGCTCGTGTTGATGTGTGAGTGGCTCTTCTGCTTGGAGTGATGCAGCTTCTTTGGTTTGAGTCTAACCTTGCTGCACACCAGGGAATGGTCGGTATGAGCAATAAAGTGGATGAATTAATTGTGCAATTGGATGTAAACGGGTATGATATAGTTGGGATTACGGAGACAGGGCTGCAGGCTGACCAGAGATGGGAAACGAACATCCAGGGTTATTTGAAAGAAAAACAAAAAATGCTGGAAATACTCAGCAGGTCTGGCAGCATCTGTGGAGAGAGAAGCAGAGTTAACGTTTCAGGTCAGTGACCCTTCTTCAGAACTGGCAAATATTAGAAATGTAAAAGGTTAGAAGCAAGTAAAGTGTGGGTGGGGCAAGAGATAATAAGTAGAAGGTGTAGATAGGACAAGGTCACTGAATAGTTGTCCAGAAGGTCATGGAGCAAAGATATGTTAATGGTGTGTTGAAAGACAAAGCATTCGTACAGAAAGGGTGTAAACAGACTGAAAATTGAACAGCCGCAAGTGCCAACATGAAAAAAACAATGCGTTAGCAAAATGTCTTGCTGCAATTATACAGGGCTTTGGTGAGGCCACACCTGGAATACTGCATAGTTTTGGTCTCCATATCTGAGGTAGGATGTTCTTGTTATAGAGGGAGCGCAACAAAGGTGTACCAGACTGAATTTTGGGATGGCGAGACTGACATGTGAGAGATTGAATTGGTTAGGATTATATTCGCTGGAGTTCAGAAGAGTGAAGGGGCGGGGGTGGGGGTTTGGGGGCTGGATCTCATAGAAACCTATAAATTTCTAATAGGCCTTGACAGGGTAGTTGCAGGAAGGATGTTCCCAATGGTGGGGGAGTCCAGAACCAGGGGTCATAGTCTAAGGATACGGGGTAAACCATTGCTCAGTGATGCTCAGTTTGGGTTCTGCCAGGGCCAATCAGCTCCTGACCTCATTACAGCCTCGGTTCAAACATGGACAAAAGAGGTGAACTCAAGAGGTGAGGTGAGAGTGACTGCCCTTGACATCAAGGCAGCATTTGGCCGAGTATGGCATCAATGAGCCCTAGCAAAACAGAGGTCAATGGGAATCAGGGGGGAAAATCCTCCGCTGGCTGGAATCATACCAAGAGCAAAGGAAGATGGTTGTGGCTGTTGGAGGTCAATCATCTGAGCTCCAGGACATCACTGCAGGAGTTCCTCACGCTAGTGTCCTAGGCCCAACCATCTTCAGCTGCTTCATCAATGGCCTTCCTTCAATCATAAGGTCAGAAGTGGGGATGTTGGCGGATGATTGCACAATGTTCAGCACCAATCGAGACTCCTCAGATACTGAAGCAGTCCGTGTAGAAATGCAGCAAGACCTGGACAATATCCAGGCTTGGGCTGATAAGTGGCCAGTAACAGTCCTGCCACACAAGTGCCAGGCAATGACCATCTCCAACAAGAGAGAATCTAACCATCTCCCCATGACATTCAACAGCATAACCATCGCAGAATCCCCAACTATCAACATCCTAGGGGTTACCATTGACCAGAAACTGAACTGGAGTAGCCATATAAATATTGTGGCTGCAAGAGCAGGTCAGAGGCTAGGAAGCCTGAGGCGAGTGATGCACCTCCTGACTCCCCAAAGCCTGTCCACCATCTACAAGGCATAAGTCAGGAGTGGGATGGAATACTCTCCACTTGCCTGGATGGCTGCAACTCCAACAACACTCAAGAAGCTGGACACCATCCAGGACAAAGCAGCCCACTTGATTGGCATCCCATCTGCAAACATTCACTCCCTCTACCACCGACGCACAGTGGCAGCAGTGTTTACCTTTCTTGAGTTGGCTGCTCACTTTGCTCGTTGGAAATGTTCAAATGTCTCAGTATCAATCAGAGATCGAGGATTTGTCGTGAACTGAACAAAAGGCAAAAAATGGGTGAGAAATAAACAAACAAATCAGCCTGTTGAAGGGGAAGAAATGGGAAAAGCAGCTAATATTAAAAGGCGTGGGCGAGCTTCACTGGTGTTCGAGTGGCGTGGGCTCAATGCATTCACTCTCGCGTTCTGGGTTTGATTCCTGGTCAGAAAGTAATCAGTTCTGTTACTGCTATGACAACTCTCACAAACGTGACTGGCATTAAAAGAAACAGCAAATGGTCCGCAACTCTGCCGGTCATAGATTTATACAGCAGAAAAACACGCCCTTTGGCCAATTGTGTCTGTGCTGGGAATGAAGCACCTAATTATTCTAATCCCATTTTTCAGCACTTGGTCCGTAGCCTTGTATTCTCTGCCATTTCAAGTGCTCATCGAAGTACTTGGTAAATGTTGTGAGGGTTCCTGCCTCTTCCAATCCTTCAGGCAGTGTTGTCCAAATTCCAACCGCCCTCTGAGTGAACTTTTTCCCTCAAATCCACTCTGAACCTCCTGCCCCCTACCTTCAATCTATGCCCCCTGGTTATTGACTCCTCCGCTAAGGTAAAAGTTTCTTCCTATCTAACCTATCAATGCCCCTCATACTTTTGTATACCTCAATCATGTCCCCCTTCAGTCTTCTCTGCTCTAAGGAAAATAACCAGAGCCATTTCAGTCTCTCTTCATAGCGGAAATGCTCCAGGTCAGGCAACATCGTCGTGAATCTCCTCTGCACCCTCTCCAGGGCAATCACATCCTTTCTATAGTGTGCTGCCCAGAGTACTGTGCACAGTACTCCAGCTGTGGCCTAACTAGCGTTTGATACAGCTCCATCATAACCTCCCTGCTCTTATATTCTATGCCTCGGCTGATAAAGGCAATAATCCCATATGCCTGCCGAACCACCTCATCTACCTGTGCTGCTGCTTTCAGTGATCTATAGACAAGTACACCAAGGTCCCTCTGACCGTCTGTATTTCCTGGGGTCCTACCATCCATTGTATATTCCCTTGCCTTGTTAGTCCTCCAAAAATGCATCACCTCACACTTATCAGGATCAAATTCCATTTGCCACTGCTCTGCCAATCTGACCAGCCCCTCTATATAGTCCTGTAATCTAAGGCATTCCTCCTCACTATTTATGACGCCACCAATTTTCGTGTCTTCTGCGAACTTAGTGATCACACCTCCTGTGTTCATGTCTAAATCATTAATGTACACTGCAAACAGCAAGGGTCCCAGCACTGATCCCTGCGCTACACCACTGGTCACAGGCTTCCACTCACAAAAACAACCCACGACGACCACCCTCTGCCTCCTGCCACTAAGCCAATTGTGGATCCACTTTGCCAAATTTCCCTGCATCCCATGGGCCTTTACCTTCTTAACCAATCTCCCATGCGGGACCTTATCAAAAGACTTACTAAAGTCCATTTGACTACATCAACTGGTTTACCCACATCTACACATCTAGTCACCACCTCAAAGAATTCAATCAGGTTAGTTAGACACGATCCCCCCCCCCCCCCCACCCCCCACCCCCCAACCCCTCGCCCTTACAAAGACATGTTGACTATCTCTGGTTAATCCCTGCCTCTCCAAGTGGAGATTAATCCTGTCCCTCAGAATTTCTTCCAATAGTTGCCCAACCACTGATGTTAGACTCACCAGTCTGTCATTACCTGGTTTATCCCTGGGACCCTTCTTGAATAAAGGTACCACATTCGCTGTCCTCCAATCCTCTGGTATGTCTCCTGTGGCCAGAGAGGATCTGGAAATTTGTGTCAGAGCCCCTGCTATCACCTCCCTTGCCTCACATCATAGCCTGGGATACATCTCATCTTGGCCTGGGGATTTATCAAATTTTAAGCCCGCTAAAACAGCTAATGATTCCTCCCTTTCAATGTTAATATGTTCAAGTATATCACAATCTCCCTCCTTGATCTCTACACCCACATCATCCTTCTCCATAGTGAACACAGGTGAAAAGTAATCTTTTAAAACCTCACCTATAACCTCCGGCTCCACACACAGATTGCCACTTTGGAATGTGGTTTAGATTAGAGATACAGCACTGAAACAGGCCCTTCAGCCCACCGAGTCTGTGCCGACCATCAACCACCCATTTATACTAATCCTACACTAATCCCATATTCCTACCAAACACCCCCATCTGTCCCTATATTTCCCTACCACCTACCCTTACTAGTGACAATTTATAATGGCCAATTTACCTACCAACCTGCAAGTCTTTTGGCTTGTTGCGCTCCCTCGACAGCAAGAACATCCTACCTCAGATAAGGAGACCAAAACTACACAGTATTCCAGGTGTGGCCTCACCAAGGCCCTGTATAATTGCAGCAAGACATTCATGCTCCTGTACTCGAATCCTATCGCAACGAAGGCCAACATAACATTTGCATTTATTTGAACACCTGTCGCACCTGCATGCTTACGTTTAGTGACTGGTGTATGAGAACACCCAGGTCTCATTGGATATTCTCCTCTCTCAGTTTATAGGCATTCAGATAATAACCTGCCTTCCTGCTTTTGCCACCAAAGTGGATAACCTCACATTTATTCACATTATACTTCATCTGCCATACATTAGTTTGTTCAGTTTGCTTACCCACTATTTTTTTCATGTTGGCAATTGCGGCTGTTTAATTTTCAGTCCATTAACACCCTTTCTGTCCGAATGCTTTGTCTTTCAACACACCATTAACATATCTTTGCTCCATGACCTTCTGGTCAGCTATTCTGTGGCCTTGTCCGATCTACACCTTCTCCTTGTTATCTCTTGCCCCACCCACACTTTACTTGCTTATTACCTTTTACATTTCTAATATTTGCCAGTTCTGAAGAAGGGTCACTGACCTGAAAAGTTAACTCTGCTTCTCTCTCCACAGATGCTGCCAGACCTGCTGAATATTTCCAGCACTTTTTGTTTTTATTTCAAATAACCCTGGATGCTCGTTTCCCATCTCTGGTCAGCCTGCAGCGATGTCTCTGTAATCCCAACTATATCATACCCGTTTACATCCATTTGTGCAATTAATTCATCCACTTTATTGCTAATACCGACCATTCCCTGGTGTGCATCAAGGTTAGACTCAAACCAAAGAAGCTGCATCACTCCAAGCAGAAGAGCTACTCGCACATCAACACGAGCAGAATTTCTTATCCACAGCCCCCATCGAGCTGACATCCGCAGCACTTAATGCAGCCAGAAACGCTGCACAAAGAACAGCCAGGCGCTGAGCAAATGACTACTGGCAACACCTATGCAGCCATATTCAGCTTGCCTCCGACACCGGAAACATCAGAGATATGTATGATGGCATTAAGAGAGCTTCTGGGCCAACCATCAAGAAGATCGCCCCCTCAAATCTAAATCGGGACACAATCACTGACCAACGCAAGCAAATGGACCTCTGGGTGGAGCGCTACCTAGAACTACACTCCAGGGAAAATGTTGTCACTCAGACCGCCCTGAATGCAGCCCAGTCTCTGCCAGTCATGGATGAGCTGGACGTACATCCAACAAAATCGGAACTGATGCCATTGATTCTCTAGCCAGTGGAAAAGCCCCTGGGAAGGATGGCATTGCCCCTGAAATAATCAAGAGTGCTAAGCCTGCTATACTCTCAGCACTCTACGAAATGCTTTGCCTGTGCTGGGACGAGGGAGCAGTCACACAGGACATGCGCGATGCCAAAATCATCACCCTCTATAAGAACAAAGGTGAATGCAGTGACTGCAACAACTACCATCGAATATCCCTGCTCAGCACAGTGGGAAAAGTCTTCGCTCGAGTCCCTTCAAACAGGCTCCAGAAGCTGGCCGAGCATGTCTACCCTGAGGCACAGTGTGGCTTTCGAGCAGAGTGATTTACCATTGATATGCTGTTCTCCCATCGTCAGCTACAGGAGAAAGGCTGTGAACAGATGCCCCTCTACGTTGCTTTCATTGATCTCACCAAAGCCTTTGACCTCGTCAGCAGACGTGGTCTCTTCAGACTACGAGAAAAGATCGGATGTCCACCAAAGCTACTAAGTATCATCACCTCATTCCATGACAATATGAAAGGCACAATTCAGCATAGCAGTGCCTCATCAGACCCCTTTCCTATCCTGAGTGGCGTGAAACAGGACTGTGTTCTCGCACCCACACTGTTTGGGACCTTCTTCTCCCTGCTGCTCTCACATGCGTTCAAGTCTTCAGAAGAAGGAATTTTCCTCCACACAAGATCAGGGGGCAGGTTGTTCAACCTTTCCCGTCTAAGAGCGAAGACCAAAGTACGGAAAGTACTCATCAGGGAACTCCTCTTTGCTGACGATGATGCATTAACATCTCACACTGGAGAGTGTCTGCAGAGTATCATCGACAGGTTTTCGGCTGCTTGCAACGAATTTGGCCTAAGCATCAGCCTCAAGAAAACGAGCATCTTGGGACAGGACGTCAGAAATGCTCCATCCATCAATATTGGCGACCACGCTCTGGAAGTGGTTCAAGAGTTCAGCTGCCTCGGCTCAACAATCACCAGTAACCTGTCTCTCGATGCACGAATCAACAAGCGCATGGGAAAGGCTTCCACTGCTATGTCCAGACAGGCCAAGAGAGTGTGGGAAAATGGCACACTGACACGGAACACAAAGTTCCAAGTGTATCAAGCCTGTATCCTCAGTACCTTGCTCTGCAGCATCGAGGCCTGGACAACATATGTCAGCCAAGAGCGAAGTTTCAATTCATTCCATCATCGCTGCCTCCGGAGAATCCGTGGCATCAAGTGGCTGGATCGTATCTCTAACACAGAAGTCCTCGAGGCGGCCAACATCCCCAACTTATACACCCTACTCAGCCAGTGGCACTTGAGATGGCTTGGCCATGTGAGCTGCATGGAAGATGGCAGGATCCACAAGGACACATTGTACAGTGAGCTCGTCACTGGTATCAGACCCACCAACCGTCCATGTCTCCGCTTTAAACACGTCTGCAAACGCGACATGAAGTCCTGTGACATGGATCACAAGTCGTGCGAGTCAGTTGTCAGTGATCTCCAGAGCTGGTGGGCAGCCATAAAGGCGGGGCTAACGTGTGGTGAGTCAAAGAGACTTAGCAGTTGGCAGGAAAAAAGTCAGAAGTGCAAGGGGAGAGCCAACTACGTAACAGCCCCGACAACCAATTTTATCTGCAGTACCTGTGGAAGAGTCTGTCACTCTCGAATTGACATTTTTCACCACTCCAGGCGCTGTTCCACAAACCACTGACCACCTCCAGGCGGTTCCCCATTGTCTCCCAAGACAAGGAGGCCAAAGAAGAAGATTGTTAATACTCCACACGTTAAGTCACAAAGCCTTAAGGCTTATCTTTTTTACGTTGCTTGTCTCCTTCCCACTATTTTTCACTGTGGCCCTGTTTGATTCAGGCCCTTGATTTCTCTGCCTATCACTTTTCTTATTCCCCTTAATGTCTTTTGTTCTTGTCCTTGATCCCCCTTCCTCTGACTCCTTGCAAAGTTTCCAATCCTCCTGCCATTTTAGTTCAATCCCCCCCCCAACCACTCGAGCAAACACTCCCCCTGGGACATACCTTTGTGTTAGGTAAGACGTCATCTCGTCGAGCATTTTCCCACTCTTTCCCATTGCCTCCAGTTTAGCTCGGGCTCCTTGATCCCATACTAGGTCTAATGTTATTTTTATGTCAATTTCAGTCACTGTCACCTCTTGAAAACAGCTCTATTTTCCATGTTTGGTCAAGTTTGCAATGAAGTCTGGAATTGAGTGCCCCTGGTGGAACCTAAACTGAGCATCGGTCAGCGATGTGTTACTGAGTAAATGTTTATTGATAGCACTGTCAACGATACCTTCCACAACTTTGCTGATGATTGAGAGTAGACTGATGGGGTAGCTAATGGGCGGATTAGACTTTTCCCGGTTTTGGTAGACAGGACATAGCTGGGCAAATTGCGCATTGTCAGGAAGATGTGCTTTTTGCAATTGTACTTCAACAGTTTCTCTCAGGCCACAGCTGGTTCGAGAGCACAGGTCTTCAGTATGACAGTTGGAATTGTGTCAGGGCCCATCGTGTTTTCTATATTCAGTGCTTTCACCCGTCTCTTGATAGCACGTGGATTTAATGGAATTCTCTCGAGGCTGGCATCAATGATGATAAGGACCAATCTTCTCTTCAACCCAGGACCGAAACCACTTCCACCACATACTCGGTATTGGACAAAGCTTTGGCCCCAGCACTGATCCTTGAGGCACTCCACGAGTTGCAGTCTGATATCTTGAAAATGCTCCATTTATCCCTACTTGTTGCTTTCTGTCTGTTAACCTCTAAATCCTCCTTGCATGTTCACATATTACTTCAATTCCATGAGCCTTTATCTCGTGTATTAATCTTCGATGGCATCTTACCGAATGCCTTTTGGAAATCCAAGTATACTACATTCCTGCCCTTTCAGTTACATCCTCAGAATTCTGGAATAAATCTGTCAATCAAGATTTCCATTCGGTAAAAACATGTTGACTTCGTTTGATCAGAGAATGATTTTCCCAGTGCTTGTTAATACTTCCTTTATGATAGATTCGGACATATTCCAGACGACTGATGTTCGGCTAACTTGCCTGTAATTCCCCATACTACGTGCAAAATAGTGTGGCTCCTGTGGCGCAATCGGTTAGCGCGTGGTATTTATACAGCAGTGCAATTAATGAGCTATGCCGAGGTTGTGAGTTCGAGCCTCACCTGGAGCACAGAATTTTAGACACGGGGAGCAATGAGAAACAGCTGCACAGTGCAGAGAGCAGTCATTCGTCAGTCTGAACTGGCCAGAAGAAGGGGAACAATACAACTGTGAGGTGACATCAAAGGAACAGGAGCCACGTGCAGTGAGAGCACTGCAAAACTTCATGGTTATTTCCAGCAGAGAAGCAGACAACTCGGTCCATGCCATTTCTGCACAGAGCAACGCAGTCAGGCTCGATGCCCGTAGCCCTGCAAGTCTGCTTTTCTCAGAATTCCTCCTGAAGGCATTGATCATTTTTGCTTCTACCACTCTTGTGGGCAGCGAGTTCCAGGTCATTATCACTTGAAATATAAAAACAGTGCTTCCTCATACTCCCCAACATCCTTTTTTTCCACAGAACTGGCAATTTGTGGTCGCTACTCCTTGTGCAGTCTGTTAATGGGAACAATTTTTCCTTGTCTAACTTATCCAAGCCTGTCATAATCTGGTACACTTCTATTAAAATCTCCCCTCAATCTCTTTTGTTCTAAGGAGAACAACCCCAGCTCTGCCAACCTAAAATAAAAGAAAAATACTGTGGATGCGAACCTAACATTGAAACTAAAATGCTCCATCCCTGGAACCCTTCTCCTAAATCTCCTCTAAACCCGCTCAAGGACCCTCATATCATAGAACATAGTACATAGAACAGTACAGCTCAGTACAGGCCCTTCGGCCCACGATGTTGTGCCGACACTTTTACCTACTCTAAGATCAAACTACCGACATACCCTTCATTCTACTATCATCCATGTACCTATCCAAGAGTTCCTTAAATGTCCCTAATGTATCTGCTTCTACTACCACCGTTGGCAGTGCATTCCACGCACCCACCACTCTCCGTGTCAAGAACCTACCTCTGACATCTCCTCTAAATCTTCCTCCTGTCACCTTAAAATTATGCCGCCTGGTGATAGCCCTTTCTGCCCTGGGAAAAAGTCTCTGGCTATCCACTCTATCTATGCCTCTCATCATCTTATCCACCTCTATCAAGTCACCTCTCATCATTCTTCGCTCCAATGAGAAAAGCCCGAGCTCCTTCAACCTTTCTGCATGAGACATGCCCTCCAGTCCAGGCAGCATCCTGGTAAATTTCCTCTGCAAACTCTCTAAAGCTTCCACATCCTTCTTATAATGAGGCGACCAGAACTGAACACAATATTCCAAGTGTGGTCAAACCAGGGCTTTATAGAGTTGCAGCACAACCTCGCTGCTCTTAAACTCAATCCCCCTGTTAACGAAAGCCAACACACCATATGCCTTCTTAACAAACCTATCAACTTGGGTGGCACCTTTGAGGGATCTATGGACATGGACCCCAAGATCCCTCTGTTCCTCCACACTGCCAAGAATCCTGTCTTTAAGCCTGCATTCTGCATTCAAATTCGACCTTCCAAAATGAATCACTTCACATTTTTCCTGGTTGAACTCCATCTGCCACTTCTCAGCCCAGCTCTGCATCCTGTCAATGTCCCGTTGCAACCGACAACAGCCCGCCACACTATCCACAACTCCAGCAACCTTTGTGTCATCGGCAAAATTACTAAACCAACCTTCCACTTCCTCATCCAAGTCATTTATAAAAATCACAAAGAGCAGAAGTCTCAGAACAGATCCCTGCAGAACACCACTGGTCACCGAGCTCCAGGCTGAATACTTTCCACCTACTACCACACTCTGTCTTCTATGGGCCAGCCAATTCTGTATCCAGACAGCCAAATTTCCCTGTATCCCATGCCTCCTTACTTTCTGAATGAGCCTACCATGGGGAACCTTATCAAACGCCATGCTAAAATCCATATACACTACATCCACTGCTCTTCCTTCATCAATGTGTTTTGTCACATCCTCAAAGAATTCAATAAGGCTTGGGAGGCATGACCTGCCCCTCACAAAGCCATGCTGACCGTCTCTAATCAAACTATACTTTTACAAATAATCATAAATCCTGTCTCTCAGAATCCTCTCCAATAATTTGCCCACCACCAAGGTAAGACTGACTGGTCTGTAATTCCCAGGGTTATCCCTATTCCCTTTCTTGAACAAGGGAATAACATTTGCCACCCTCCAATCATCTGGTCCCACTCCAGTGGACAGTGAGGACGCAAAGATCATCAAAGTTCTCCCTGTGTCTGCGTGGGTTTCCTCCGGGTGCTCCGGTTTCCTCCCACATGCCAAAGATTTGCATGTTGATCGGTTAATTGGCCATTATAAATTGCCCCTAGTATAGGTAGGTGATAGGGAAATATAGGGACAGGTGGGGATGTGGTAGGAATATGGGATTAGTGTAGGATTAGTATAAATGAGTGGTTGATGGTCGGCACAGACTCGATGGGCCGAAGGGCCTGTTTCAATGCTGTATCTCTGAACTAAACTGAATCATCGCCAATGGCACGGCAAATTCTTCCCTCGCTTCCCGTAATAACCTTGGGTATATCCCTTATGGCCCCGGGGACTTATCTATCATCATGTCTTTCAAACTTTCCAGCATATCCTCCTTCTTAACATCAACCTGTTCGAGCATATCAGCCTGTTCCACGCTGTCCTCACAAACGACAAGGTCCCTCTCACAAGTGAATACTGAAGCAAAGGATTCATTAAGGACCTCCCCTACCTATATCGTTCCTGAAATGTGGTGACAAGAGCGGGACATAGTTGTGGCTAACCAGAGCTTTATAAAGGTTCACCATAATTGTACTGAGTACTTCTTTTTATTAAGCCTAAGATTCCTTATGCTTCACTAACTATTCTCTCAGTATATCTTGCCACCTTCAAAGATCTATGCACCAGCACTCCCAGGTCACTCTGTTCCAGCACGCTCTTTCGAACTATGCTATTACGTCTACATTGCCTCTTCTTAATTCTTCTGTCAAAATGCATCACTTCACACTTGTGAGGATAAAATTCTATCTGCCACCATTCTGTCCATTCTACTGTCCTATCTATGGCCTGTTGTAGGCTGTTCATATTATGCTCACTGGTTGCTGCAGCTCCAAGTTTGGTGTCATCATCAAATTTTGAAATTGTGCTATCTATTCCTGGGTTCACGTCATTTACATGAAAAACAAAAATCAGCACTGACCCTTGGGGAACATCACTATCTAACATCCTGCAGTCTGAAAAACAACCATTTTCTTTGACTTGTTGTTTTCAGTCCTTAAGCCAATATTTTATCCAACTGGACACTGACCGTCCTATTCCATGAGTCACAATTTTATTAACAAGCCTTTAATGTGGTACCTTATCAAATATTTTATTAAAATCCATATAAACAACATTCAGCACACTCCCTTCATCAAAATTCTCCTTTACTTCATAAAAAAATTCAATTAAATTAGTCATGCATGATTTGTCTTTTACAAATCCATGCTGGTTATTTTAATTACCTCGAACCTCTCGACTGTAAATTGATATTTTCCCTGACTATTGTTACGAAAATCTGACCCACTACTGATGTTAAACCAACTGGCCTGTAATTGCGACGACTGACCTTACACATTTGTTGGCACCTTCTCTGGCACCTTCTATCCTGACTCAAATTTCCAGAACTTGTGGAAAGACCTTGACCCATCTTGGACTGAGTCTGAGGAGAGGTTTCTCCAACAGAGGCTGATTTTGACCTCGAGCTACATTTGAAATTTCCATTTCATCAGACATGTCTCTCTAACTGTGCCTTGGATCTGAACTCAAACATTTTCTTGCACAAGTTTCGGGCATGAGTAACTATTGGTGCTCAACTCGTAACAAAACTATCTGATTTATCAGACACATTTGATTCTTTCCAACTTCCTTCTTTTTTTTGCGAACCTCTGAAGGTAAAAAATGAACGATATGTCCAAAGCTAACTTTTCCACTACAAAACATCTTGACTAAATATGTACGAGGACCACATCTTCCACCACTCTTCCTGGTCGCCACGTCAACCACTTGTGATGATGAATCTTCACTCTCACCTTCTGGTTCAACTTCAGAATTCTTTCTCCCACTCTACCCCTATCATGGCTCTCTTTCTGTCTTGATTGTTTTTCTTCTACTGACAGTGCTAAATGTGGCGTCAGCAATGAAAACCTCATTCTGGCCTGTCTTATGAGAAACAGGTCCCTCATAATTTTATACACCTCCATTACATCTCCCCTTAACTTTCTCTGTTCCAAGGAATACAAACCCAGCCTTATCCAATCATTCCTCAGCTGATCTGCATGTAAATGACGTTCAGGATGAGTTTCCGAGTTTTTCTCCCTGAATCTAATGAATCCGATCATTGTCATTGGAATCCTATTCGACGTGGATCCAATGCTATTTGTTCCCCAGGAAGTGACCATTCTCATTCTGTGACAGAGACGTTTTTTGTTTTGTACAAAAGCTGCACTGGAACTTCCCACTTTCAAAGTATTATCATTTACTGTACATTAGGCTGCATCTACAAACTTGTCTCTCACATGTCCAATGATTCGGAGGACACTTGTAAATCAGGAATTGTGAATTTCACAACAGTGTGCTGGAGAAAGATACAGTTTGAGTGCAGGTGCCAGTGGTGGAGGAATGGAGAGCTGGGATTCGCCCATGAAAGCAGCAACAAAGTTTAAAACAATCACAGTGAACATGGAGCTCCAACCCATGACCATGAAATTAAGAATCTCATGCTCTATTGACTGAGGTATCTGGGCAACCAACGGTAGCGTTGCCATATCTCTCAGAAAGTGAGATAACTGTTGGTTTCCTCCTGGTGCCTCAGCTTTTTTTGTGTTCCAAGATGTAAAAGGAAATTGATCAACAAAAGCCCAAGGATGCAATACATTCCACTCAATCATCAATAACATCATTCCCATCTTCCACTTTTTAGCTGCACCTCCTTCCAAAGATTGCAATCCATTTTACTGAGGAATTGTTCTGGGATTTATTGTTTACCTACGCTGTGTCCTCATTTTGATATGAGATTCTCTTCAATATCCACCACAAATTGAATTGCAAACCGAACAGACAAACACGAGAAACACCAAACCCATGGTGCTCACTTTCAGAACAGTCAGCTTTTAAATACCATGAACACATTTTACATGGGAACGATATTGAAAGTTGTTACTATTGCTTGTGACTCATTCATTGTGCTCAGAATATGAGGAGGTTTGGCCCGGGCTGTAGTGTCCCGTGTCCCACACATGTACAGTAACCCTCTGATTGATTTGTTGTTTTCTGTTGACAGTGGGTGATTGGAGAGTGTGGGTTTAGAATATTGCTGCTTGTCCCGGTCTCACTGACTGTGGCATTGGGAATGGGTGAATAATTGATGTAACTGTTTCCATGTGCGACATAAAGCTTTGACCTGCTGTTATTAACCGAGGTAGCACGGAATGATCATTTAATAATGGCTCACAAATTTGAACAGAAATCAGCTGTAATGTTCAACGTTGAGGGCGACTTTCTGCACTGACAGGGGTAGAAAGGAAATTGAGTGAAAGACGCTGTGAACAGCTTGAGTGTACAGAACTGTACAGAGGAAAAGCAAATGTAACAATCTGTGACATATTGCAATTTGATAACATGAATTGACGAATGTCTATCACTCAAGGTTTCCTGGTATTTCATGGAATACGTTTTGATAAGGTTTCAACGTGGTTTTGAACTGTGGACTGTTCACAAATACAAGAATGATGATAACTCTAACTTTATGGAAACATTGCACTGCAATCAACCTGGGGAGCAAAACCAGAATGTTAAACTGTTATTTTAAATTAGCACGAGGTGATTTTTTTCGAAGTCATCTTTAAATGATCTATAAATGATTCGAAGCTCATGACATTCTGGCTATTTCAGCAGCCGTGTTGAAAACATCAAATGTTTTTGCTTTTGACGGCTTCAATCTTCTGGAAAATATAATTCAGGAATGTGAGATTCCAGATATGTGGGTAGACTGGAGAAGCTGGGGTTGTTCATCTTCGAGCAGAGAAGGAGAGAGGAGAATTGATCGAATGCTTAAATGATGGGTTTAGATCCAAGAATTAAAGAGGAACTGTTTCTATTGGCTGAAGGATTGAAGATCCAGAGAGTACAGATTGAAAAATTTTGGCAGAAGAAGAGGTGACATCGAGATCTGCTGAAAGATCACTAACCTGAAACATTAACTCTGTTTCTCACTCCACAGGTGCTGGCGAACCTGCTGAGTATTTCCATCACTTTCTGCTTTTATTTCAGATTTTCAGCAACCACAGTCTTGTTACTTTTCTACTAAACTTCAACCCAAGTTGTGCGAGTTTATTTTTACCTTTGCTGTTGCTTTTCTGACCGAACTCCATTTACCAGGCATAATGCTTTATTGCATGCAGTTGTTGCCGAGTGGTTGAGATGATAAACTTAACAATCTGTTGTGAATTCTGTGTGAGTGCTCGTGTCCTGCTGTCCACCTTTCCGATTATTTCAATTTTTAACGAGGTCCCTGCAGAACCAATCATCAATTACAGGTAATAAAATCCTGCACCTTTCAATCCCTCCAGGATTTTCTCATTTGCATTTCAAAATTTACGTTTAGAAATGGAACAAAAATTTGCCAAATTGGAGACACTTTCTTTCCAGCTGTCTGTCTCTCTTTTGGCCTCCCTCACTCTCGGTGCACAAATTTGTGTGTTTCATTCTATGTGTGTCAATGTGGTTCAAATCCCCGAGGAGGTGACTGGATTTTTACCTTCATAATCTTGATTTATTTTAGTTGTATAGAGTTATTTTAACATGTTACAGAGGAAAATAGCAGGGTAAAAATAATACAAGACGAGATTGTCTCTTTCTGCATTTTCCAGAGCGGAGACTCTTCAGCAATTCAATGCCCGTGTGTGACAAAGCAGAGGATGATTGAAATTTTTACTGAGCAACATTTAAACAGATAGAGAACGAGAAATCATAGTCAAGTGGTTACGATAATAAACACATTGAGATAATGAATTAATAAACAAAAAAAGATGAATTTCAAACAGGAGATTTGGAATTGTTTCCACTGCTGCCAGGTCTCACAGTGAACAGGAAAATAAACATTCACTCACAACTTTTACCAGAACGGAGAGGTTAAAACAAACAGGAAAACCTCGAGAATAGAGAAGGCTGGAAGGTGACCTGATAGAATTTGGGAAGCTTTGTCCCTATTTCATCAGGGATGAGAGGCGAATTTATACACTCTGCTTCAGGTTTACATTTACTGAACCGGAATCAAACAAACAATAAGATTTTTACAGACCTGGAAATAAAGTTTCCATATTGAGATGTAATTCTTAAGATCATATTTTGGCATCTGCTGAATCAGTATTTTTGTCGAACTCTCTGTCTCTCTCTGTCATGAGATTACAGAAGAAACCACACTTCAAAAGTACTTTATTGACTGTAAAGTGCTTTGTGAGATCCTGATAACGTGAAAGGCGCTGTTTAAATGTACATCTTTGTGTCTTTTCTTGCTTTCTGTCTGTCAACCTCAATGAAGTAAAATATGGAATTGTGGAGTGAATCTGTTCCTTTCAGCATCTACTCCAGACTCTATTGATCTCTCTGTCATTCTCTTTCTCCTTTTCTCTCTTTGTTCCTCTCTCCTCAGTGACTGTCTGGAATAAAAATCCTTCCTCTGGGGCTGCTGGATGAACCCAGGTCTGGTAACAGTCCGATACTTGTCCTGATGCTTCGGTATGGAATGTACAAGTGTACAAGTGTGGGTTGTAGTTTTTGTTTTCTTATTAGTTCAGTGGTTCAGTTGCTATATGGGGAGGTTGCACATTTTCAAGACATCAAAATGTTTCATGGTGCAGCTTTATCTGAAAATACAACAGGGAATATTAGCAGAGTTAAATAATGCAAGAGGGGATGTTCTCGTTAATAATTTGTCTTGAGCAGAGATCATTGCATCATGAAGTGCCCTCACACTAAACAGTGATAGATAATTGTAGTTTTAACTTAATTTAATACCTATTTCCTTTCGTGTTGCTCAATGACACTGCTTTATAGCTACATCAAATTCAATCCAATGTTTATCAATGTGGAAATTAAGATTCAATATTTATGTATAATTCTGAAGATTCTGAAGTCCATAAAGTATAGATGGAGCAAAATTCTTACAGTGCATTCAGGAGAATTTTTAGCCAATGCTGAGCAAACCCAGCAAGAGAAGGGGCAGTTCTGGACGTAGTGTTAAGGAAAACCCTGTGTAGGTGGAAGGGGTGTCAGTGGGAGAGCATTTTAGTGGCAGTGATCATAATTCAGCTGGATTTAGCGTAGTTAGAAAAGGATACAGATAGACCAAGAGTTAAAATTTTAAATGTGAGAAGGTCACTTTTACTCATCAGAGATTTGATTTGTTAAAAGAGGACTGGAAACAGCTATTTGCAGGTAAGTCAGTGTCAGAGCAGTGGGAGGCATTCAAGGAGAAGCTAAGAGAGTTCAGAACAAATATTCTCCTACTAAAAAAAAGATGGGACTCAACAATGTAGGCTCCTTCAGAGGTCAGAATCCCACCTGACCGGGAATGTAATCTGGTCTGCAGTGGAAAAAGCACCGAAGTCTCATCACTGGAGCACCTGGGAATCTGCCAGACTTCACTGCAAGCTAGCTGCTCCACGCTGCTTTTGCTATTTCTTCACTTCAGCCCACTTCCACCACAGATTGGTTTCTCATTAAAACAATCGAATGTTTAGCGAGAACACAAAAGACTTGTTCCGGCAATGACAGCACAGAATGTGTTAACAAGAGCATAAAGCTGAAGATGTACAAGTTTCAATTTCCAAGATGCACCAACCTAATCAATGCAGCTCCTGTGAAATGTGCAAAGCAACACACTGCCGTCATACATCAATAGAAACAACTGACACACATCAAATTCTGCCAGTTTCATGTGGGATCTCCTTCTTCCTCTTTCACTGCTTTTCCTCCTGATCCTTCTGCTCCTCCAGCTCCCAGGTGAATTAGTTACTTCATGTCAACATACCAGATTCAGGAAACCCAGCTTTACCTGGAAAGCAGGGAGTGGGAATTAAAGATGGAGGACATTGAGAAGCGATGGATTTTGCAGATAACAGGATAAACACGCACTGTGATCTCATCTTCCTGCTTCTTCCAGATACTGAATACTGGAATGTGCAAGAGTTGTTCCCATTAGCAATTATCCCCAGTCACACTCTCCTTCCAATCTTTTACCCATTGCTTAGATTTCAAACTGTGCATAATTTCTCACTGGCTTTCAATGTGAATAAGGCGGAGCTGCGAGAAGCTAATGTTGTTCAGCAGATGTAACTCAGGAAGATGCCTAACAGGCCGATGATAACAGTGAATGTTTTGATGAGCTGAGCTGCAGTGAAGGGTTGGCACCATTTAAAATGTCATTCAGCAGGTCTGCTTCCAAAGCTGGTGATAGAAATGACAAGAAAACTTCTCATTGAATTTCTTTAGTGTCATAATGTCAAAAGTCACGGACACAAATTAGGAAAGTGTATTTTGCTACAATGTGTTGTAAGATGGTAGAATAACTTTGAAGGCAGCAGCAGTGGTGTTTGTAAACATACAATTACAGAAAGGTACAGCACAGAAGGAGGTCATTCAGTCCAGTGTGATTCTCTGACAGAGCAGTTGTGATTGGTTGATCAGGAATGATATTTGTGCAGTTTGAACAGCAAGCAGAAAAAGCTGCCCCATTGCCTGCCACCCATATTTTCCTTGCCCCACCCTCCTTTTCATCAGTACATCACTCTGTGTTGTAATTTATCACAGCCCTTCACATGTTCCCTTGAACTTTCCGAGCTCTGTCATCGACCTGTCACATCTCTGAATTCTTCAGTTCTGGTGCATAATCACTGATCTGAACCTTTAATTGTGTTTCCCACTCTCTCCACAAGTAAGGCCAGAGGTGCTGACCATTTATGCTTTTAAAAAACAATTTAAATGGAAATCATGTTTGTGAGTTGTCAGGGCAGCAAGAACTGACAATTTCTTGACCAGGAATCGAACCCAGGTCGTTGCATTAAGTGCATTGAACTCCAACCATTCGACCACCAGTGAAACTCGCCAATTGCTTTTCCCTTTGCTTCACTTCCAGCAGGCTGATTTTTGTAAAAGCAAAATACTGCAGATGCTGGAAATCTGAAATAAAAACAAGAAATGCTGGAACCACTCAGCAGGTCTGGCAGCATCAGTGGAAAGAGAAGCATAGTTAACATTTCGGCTCAGTGACCCTTCTTCGGAACTAGCAAATATTAGAAATGTCAAAGATTATAAGCAAGTGAGGCGGGGATGGGGCAAGAGATAATAAAGGAGAAGGTGTAGATTGGACAAGGCCACAAAGCTGACCAAAAGATCATGGCGCAAAGGCAAACAATATGTTAATGGTGTGTTGAAAGACAAAGCATTAGAACAAATAGGATGTTAACGGACTGAAGGTTGAACAGCAGCAAGTACAAACATGAAAAAAAAATCAGTGGGTAAGCAAACTGAACAAACTAAGATGAAATGAAATAAACATTGAAAAAAAGTTGTAAAAAAGAAAAAAGAACTGAAACTAAAAGTAAAATGGGGGGCCACGGATGCTCTGAAATGATTGAACTCAATGTTCAGTCTGGCAGGCTGTGGTGTGCCTAACTGGTAAATGAGATCATGTTCATTGGAACATTGCAGCAATCCCAGGACAGAGATGTGAGCATGAGAGCAGGGGGTGTGTGTTGAAATGGTAAGCAACTGGAAGCTCAGGGTCCTGCTTGCGGACTGAGGGGAGGTGTTCAGCAAACCAGTCACCCAGTCAGCGTTTGGTCTCCCCAGTGTCGAGGAGACCACATTGCGAGCAGCGAATACAGTATACTACATTGAAAGATGTAAAAGTAAATCACTGCTTCACCTGAAAGGAGTGTTTCAGGCCTGGGATAGTGAGGAGAGAGGAGGTAAATGGGCAGGTATTACACCTCCTGCGATTGCAGGGGAAGGTCCCATGGGATGAGGACCAGGTGGTAGGGGTAATGGAGAAGTGGAGCAGGGTGTCGTGGAGGGCATGATCCCTTTGGAATGCTGACAGGGGAAGGGAGGGGAAGATGCATTTGGTAGTGGCAAATGTTGTAAAAACAGGCTGATTTTTGTGTTTATTTCTTACCTTTTGTTCAGCTTCACAATATCTGTTTGAAGTGTACAAAATCATGAGAGGTATAGACAGAGTGGATAGCAAGTAGCTTTTTCCCAGTGTGGGGGATTCAATTACAAGGGGACACGAGTTCAAAGTGAAAGGGGAAAGGTTTAGGGGGCATATGCGTGGAAATTTCTTTACGCAGAGGGTGGTGGGTGCATGGAACACATTGCCAGCGGAGGTGGTAGACGCGGGCACGATAGCGTCTTTTCAGATGTATCGAGACAGATACATGAATGGGCAGGAAGTAAAGAGATACAGACCCTTAGAAAATAGGTGACAGGTTTAGATAGAGGATTTGGATCGGCGTAGGCTTGGAGGGCCGAAGGGCCTGTTTCTGTGCTGTAATTTTCTTTGTTAACACATTTGAACATTTCCAATCAGCAAATAGAGCAGCCAACTCGAGGAAAATGACACCAACTTCGCTGTGAGCAAGGTTTGAACCTGCGCGGGGAAACCCCCATTGGATTTCAAGTCCAAAACCTTAACCACTCGGCCATCACAGCACAATAAGAATGCGCCTTTGTATTTAATTATCGGTACAATGCTTTATACAATTGCCTCAGACGACACATATTCTGGGAATCATTGTCTTTGAGCCTTGAATTGCATTATATTACATTACATTACTTGAGGTTGTTTTCGTTGGAGAGAAGGAGGAGGAGAGGTGACTTAATAGAGACATATAAGATAATCAGAGGGTTAGATAGGGTGGATAGTGAGAGTCTTTTTCCTCGGATGGTGATGGCAAACACGAGGGGACATAGCTTTAAGTTGAGGGGCGATAGATATAGGACAGATGTCAGAGGTAGTTTCTTTACTCAGAGAGTAGTAGGGGCATGGAACGCCCTGCCTGCAACAGTAGTAGACTCATCAACTTTAAGGGCATTTAAGTGGTCATTGGATAGACATATGGATGAAAATGGAATAGTGTAGGTCAGATGGTTTCACAGGTCAGCGCAACATCGAGGGCCGAAGGGCCTGTACTGTGCTGTAATGTTCTAATGTTCTAATTACATCTCCCGTTTGATGTGAAAATTAACATGATGGAATCAGTGAATTTTACAGCACAGAAGGAAGCCTCTCGACCCGCTGAGCCTGTGCCGGCTCTTTGGAAGATCAGTCAGTTTAATCCCACAATCCAGCTTTTCCCCATCACCCTGGAAATCAGTCCTCTTTTCTTCTCGCTATTCTCTGTTTTATATCCCTCAGATAATTATGTAACCAGGCTGTCACTGGTTCTTTAATTCCATCACTTTAATTTTTCTAACAAGTTGATTATGTGGTATTTCACCAAATGACTTTTGAAAATCCATCTCCACAACAGCAACCACATTACCACTGCCCTCATCAAATGTCTCCGTTACTTCATCAATGAACACATTTCATGAGAAAAACACCAACTGCCACGAAATCAAAACCCAGTTCCTCAAGTCACATCCCTTGTCTCAGAAAATTCCCCAAAGAAATATTATCAGCATTCCGACTCTGTCCTTCCAATGGCCAGTCCTGCTTTTGTAGTGTGTGTCTGCTGAGCGGTCACTCAGACCTAAATGTCTGGACTGAGTTCAAGGCCCAAATGAACATTGGTGCGAATGGAGCATGTGCAACCTAGAATTAGTGGTGGTAGCCCAGAAAGGCTTTAAGAAAAAAAGGCTTTAAAAAAAAACATGAAAGTGAATGTTACAGTCGGCTAAGCTGCAGTAAAATGAAATGGAAGGAAGTCAGTATTAATAGTGGAAGGAATAATCTGAGAGAAGAGGTGGGTTTGAATTTTGCAGCCTGAAGCACAGGCATGTGTAAGTGCGATGATGTAAAAGGAGACAATAGTTTTCATCCATCAAGAAGAAATACATTTTCATGGAGTAAAGATTGGTTATTTGCTGCATTCCATTATCAGGTACAGCAGCTGGTTTAAGACATAAAACAAGCTCTGTCTTGATCGGTGTTGCTGTGACCACAACACAGAGTATTCACCATTATACAGTCACAATCCCACTCAATCAGCTGCGATAGTCTAACATGGATTGTTAAACAAAGATCTTTTTAGTGAAGATGATCTTTCCACGAAAGCGAACAGACCTGCTGAATATTTCAAACATCTTCTGCTTTTATTTTCAACTTTACATCTAAGCAGCTTTTCTGACGATATAACACAAATTATGACAGCATTGGGATTGGAAACCCCGTCGCTCATAAGACTGGAACATAAATCCACATAACCACGCGAATAGAGATTAAATTCTGGCACTGATGACTGGTAATTAAAAGTGAGTTTTCTTGCTGTGCGCTCTCTGAGTCCAGGGCTTTGTAATGAGAATGAAGGAAATATGAGAACTTTCTGAGCCGTGTTCCTGGGACGATGTGGCCGAGAGGTTCAGTCGATGGCCCATGAATCCAAAACACCTGCACACATGGTTTTGAATTCCATCCTCATGGTTATTGTGTTGAAGAAGAATGTGTTCTTTTATTCCTTTTATCAACACATCCAAGATTCCTGAATCTGAGTTCCATCCTTCCCCAGGCCGCAGTGGGGGAGTTATGTATTGCTGCCTTACTCTGTTTGCTCAAATCTACGAAACCATCATTTCAGCCCAAACACTTCCTGCAGGGAGATGTGGAGAGTATAAGATCGGAGCTATGTGAAGTATCAAAGTGGATCATTGTTTCCTGGTGAAAGGAATATCTCTCCACAGATGCTGCCTGACCTGCTGAATGTTTCTAGCATTGTCTGTTTTTAATTTTCTGCTTTCACGATAACGGTTTCCTTTTTTTTTGTTTACTTGCCCCAAGTGGGTGGCACAGTGGTGCAGTGGTTTGCAGCACAGCCCCTCTCGGCTCCAGCGACCCAGGTTCAATTCTGGATACTGCCTGTGTGAAGTTTGCAAGTTCTCCCTCTGTTGGCGTGGGTTTCCTCTGGGTGCACTGGTTTCCTCCCACATGCACGTTGATAGGTAAATTGGCCATCATAAATTGCCCCTAGTATAGGTAGGTGGTAGGGAAATATAGGGACAGGTGGAGATGTGGTAAGAATATGGAATTAGTTTAGGATTGTGGGTGGTTGATGGTCAGCACAGACTCGGTGGGCCGAAGGGCCTGCTTCAGGGCTGTATCTCTAAATAAGTAAGTGTGCAGCTCCAGGCACAACCTATCTGTGTGCTTCTCACACACAAGTTTTCTCTTTATTTTACTGCATACGCTGTAAAGTCAACCGTTTCCACACACATCGATCTGTGCCATGGCTTTCAAAAACCTTTTCTCATAGTTTCAGAGAGTCGAAGCGTTTCTTAGTGAATTCACAAGGACATGGGGATTATAGAGGCTGAGAGGGAATATAAGGGGTTAATATGTTAACCAGAGGATCTAAAGACTATAAGTATGTACAGTGACAGTAAGGGATTCTCAGAGTATATCAAAGAAATAACAGAGCATATTAGAGAAGATCATGAGCTAAAGGAGATTCAAAGTGTTTAAGGAAGTGTCAGGATCTATCAGATAGGATAGAGAATGCTCAGGATGTATTAAAAAGGATAACGCATGATCAGGTTGTATCTGATATCCCCACCCTCAATGATGGGGGAGACCAGCACATCAGTGCAAAGGACAAGGCTGAAGCATTTGCATCCATCTTCAGCCGAAAGTGCTGAGTGGATGTTCTATCTTGGCCTCCTCTTGATGTCGCCAGCATCACAGATGCCAATCGTCAGCTAATATGATTCACTCCACGTGATATCAAGAATCAGTTGAAGGCATTAGATACTGCAAAGGCCCTGAAAACATTCCGAAAATAGAATTGAAGACCTGTGCTTCAGAACTTGCCGCTCCCCTAGCCAAGCTTTTCCAGTACAGCTACAATACTGGCATCTACACGGCAATGTGGAAATTGCTCAGGTATGTCCTGCACACAAGATGCAGGACAAATCCAACCCGGTCATTTCTGAGTCAATGTGGTTCACATTTTGGAACTTTGCAGCAGACATGTTTGCTGTTCCTTCCTCCTGTTCCTCCTTGATTATTTCTGCCTGTGTGTAACTGAGGCTGCGTTTGTGCGTAGGTCTTGTCCAGGTGTCCTCATCACACAGATTGCAGCACTTACTCTCCTTCCAGTACTTTGTCTGGTGGCCTTCCTGCTTATAGCTGCTTTGTATTTGGCCGCCACGTGTCCAGAATCTCCACATCACTGAACTTCCTCAGCCCTGGGCATGATGCAAGGTGAAGAACCGTGAAGCAGTTTTGGAAAGTATTTGCACTTGGGAGTGCGAAAAATCGAAAGGAATGAAAATAAAATCTAGTCTCCAGCTTTGTGAATCTTTAGAAATGCTTTGGGAAATGGAGTTGTTAATTTATTTTGAGGTTGTTCTTGGAACAGAGATTGCTGAGGGGAGATCTGATTGAAATGTACAAAATGTTGAGGGGTAGAGTGGAGGTGAATGGCCTATTTATTTTCGCAGAGAGGTCAGTGACTCGGGGCATAGATTTAAAATGATTGGTAGAACAATTAGAGGGGAGATGAGGAACAATCTTTTCATCCAGAGGATGTTGGAGGTTTGGAACTCACTGTCTGAAAGGGTAGTTGAGGCAGAAACCCTCGACTCATTTAAGAGGAGTCTAGATATGCATCTCAAGTGTCATAATCTTCAGGGCTACGAACCAAACGCTGGAAGGTGGGATTAGAAGCGGTGGATCAATTTTTGGCCACACAGACGCAATGGGCCAAGTGGCTTCTTTCTGTACCTTAAACTTTCTATAATTCCGTTATTCTACGATTCAAGATGAGAGCACAACGCATCACATTTAAAGCAACAAGGGAAAAAAGAAGTTTCTCTCTATTTCCCCGACTAATTTGAAGAAAGATTGAGGGAGCCAGGGCTTTTCTCATTGGAGCGAAGAAGGATGAGAGGTGACTTGATAGAGGGGTACAAGATGATGAGAGGCATAGATAGAGTGGATATTCAGAGACTTTTTCCCAGGGTGGAACGCGCTATCACCAGGGGGCATAATTTTAGGGTGATTGGAGGAAGGTTTCGGAGAGATGTCAGAGGTAGGTTCTTTACACAGAAAGTGGTGGGTGCGTGGAATGCGCTGCCAGCGGTGGTAGTAGAAGCAGATACATTCGGGGCATTTAAGTGACTCTTGGATAGGTACATGGATGATAGTAGAATGAAGGGTAGGTAGTTACTTAGATCTTGTGCAGGTTAAAGTTCGGCACAACATCGTGGGCCGAAGGGCCTGTACTGTGCTGTACTGTTCTATGTTCTATGTTCTCTGTTCTAATTCATTTCCTAATCCTAAAATACTCAATCAAATCATCTCATTAACCTCCGATATTCCAAGGAATGCAGGCCTGCTTGAATGAATCGCACCTCATAATCTAACCATGAGAGCCTTGGCTCCATTCTGGTAAATTTTCACTGCCATGTTTCCAAGGCCAATGTGTATCCTTTATAAAGGGCTGAGACCAAAACTATACACAGTATTCCAGGTGTGGTCTAACCAGCATATTGTGTAGTTGGAGAAAAACGTCACCTTTATATAACAGAATAGAATTGAATCATAAAATTGTTCCAGCACAGAAGGAGGTGTTCCTGGCCTGAATATTTATGCAGGCTCTCTGCAAGAGCAACTCAGCTGGTCCAACACACCCGCCTTTTCCATACAGCTCTGCACAGTTTTTTCCTCAGATAATTATCCATTCTTTTTCTTATTCGTTCTTGGGATGTGAGGATCCCTGGCAATGCCGGAATGTACTTCCCATCCCTAATTGCACTTGGGAAGGTGGTAGTGAGCTGCCTTCTTGAACCGCTGAAGTCCATATGGTGAGGTACATGCACAGTGCTGTTAGGGAGGGAGTTCCAGGATTTTGACTCAGCAATATAGTTCCAAGTCAGGATGTTGTGTGACTTGGAGGGAGGCATGCAGGTGGTAGTGTTCCCATGCATCTACTGCTTTCGTCTTTCTAGGTGATACTGGTTGCGAGTTTGCAAGGAGTTGTGAAACGAGCATTGGTGAATTGCTGCACTGCATCTTGTATATGATACACACTTTGACCACTGTGCATCGTACTGGAGGAAGTGAATATTTAAGATGGTGGATAGGGTGGTGATGAAGCGGGTTGCTTTGTCTTGGTTGGAGTTGAACTTCTGGAGTGCTGTAGTGTCTGAAATTATGCAGGCAAGTGGAGAATATTCCATCACACTCCTGCCTTCTAGATGGTGGACAGGTTTTGGGGAGTTAGTAGATGAGTTGCAGAATTTCCAGCCCCTGACCAACTCTTGCAGCCACAGTATGTTTATCGCTGTTCCAGGTTTCTGGGCAAGGCTGATCCCCAGGATGTTGATGGTGGGGGTTTCAGCGATGATAATGCCATTGAATGTCAGGGGGAGATGTTTAGATTCTCTGTTATTGGAGATGATAATTGCCTGGCACTTGGGTGGTGTGGATGTTACCTGCCACTATTCAGCCCAAGCCTGAATGTCGTCCAGGTGTTGCTGCATGTGGATCTGGACTACTTCAGAATCTGAGGCGTCGAGAATAGTACTGAACTTTATGCAATTATCGGTGAACATCCCCACTTCTGACCTTATGATGGAGGGAAATTCATTGATGAAGCATCTGAAGATGGTTGGGCCTAGGACACCAGCCCAAGTAACTCCTGCAGCAATGTACTGGGGCTGAGATGATTGGCCTCCAGAACCACAACCATGTTCCTTTGTGTTCGATAGGACTCCATCTCGTGGAGTATTTCCCCCCTGATTCCCATTGCCTCCAGATTTGCTTGAGCTCCTTGATACCATACTAAGTCTACTGTTACCTTGCTGGCAAAGGCAGTCACTATCACTTCTTGAATTCAGCTTTATTTTCCATGTTTGGACCAAGTCTGTAATGAGGTTTGGAATTGAGTGCCCCTGGTGGATTCCAAACTGAGCATCGGTCAGTGATTTATTACTGAGTAAGTGCTGTTTGATAACACTGTCGATGATACCTTCCACAAATTTGCTGATGATTGAGAGTAGATTGATGTGGCAGTAATTGGCCAGATTGGATTTCTGCCGATTTTTGTGGACAGGACAGAAATGGGAATTTTCCACATTGTCGGGTAGATGTCTATATTACAACTGTACTGGAACAGCTTGTCTAAGGACACAGCTTGTTCTGGAGAACAGGTCTTCAGTATGACAGCTGGGATTTTTTCAGGGCCCATGGACTTTTCTGTATCCAGTGCCTTTACCAATCTCTTGGTATCACGTGGATTTAATCGAATTGTCTAAAGACTGGCATCTATGATGGTGAGGACCAATTCTCTCTTCAACCCAGGACTGAATATGCTTCCACTTCACTCTCAGCATTGGAAATAGCTGAGGCCCCAGCAATGTTACTTGGGGCACTCCACTGGTAACAGCCTGCCAACTTGAAAATGCTCCATTTATCCCTATTCTTTGCTTTCTGTCCGTTAAGCTCTATGTCCTCGATGCATGCTAATATATTAGCCCAATTCCATGAGCCTTTATCTAGTGTATTAATCTTCTGTGGTATCTAACTGAATGCTTTTTGGAAATCCAATGATACTATATTTCCTGATTCCTCTTTATCGACCCTTCTAGTTACATCCTCAGAATTCTGTAATACATTTGTCAAGCAAGATTACCATTTCGTAAAACCATGTTGACTTTGTTTGATCAGACTATGATTTTCTAAGTTCTTGTTCAGACTTCCTTAAACATCGATGAGAGCATTTTCCCGACCACTGATGTTAGGCTAACTGGCCTGCAGTTCACCATGTTAAATATATTAAACTGGGGCTCCAGTGGTGCAGTTGGTTAGCGTGTGGTACTAATACAGCAGTGCTATTAGTGAGCAATGCCAAGACTGTGAGTTCGAGCTTTACCTAGAGCACAAATTTTAGAGACAGGGAGCAATGTGAAGCAGCTGAGCAGTGAAGAGAGCTGTGATCAGTGAGTCTGAACTGACCAGAGTCAGTCATTTGCAGCACAGAAGGAAACATTTCGATTCATGCTGGCTCTGCAGGGAGTTGTGCAATCAGACTCGAAAACAGGAATTTGAAAAAAAATGCTGGAAATATCCAACAGGTCTGGCAACAACTGTAGAGAGAGAAGCAGCTTTAATGTTTAAGTCTGTGAACTTCCCTCAGAACTGACAACGGTTAGAAATGTCGCTGTTTTTAAGCAAATAAAGCGGAGGTGGGGCAAAAAAATAACTCAAGGCAAGGTGTCAATACACGCAGCCCTGCAAGCCTATTTTTTCTCAGTCGTCCTCTTGAAGTTATTGATCATTTCTGCTTCCACCACCTTTGTGGGCAGCGACTTCCATGTCATTACAACTTGCTATGTAAAAACAAGACTTCCTCATATTCCCCTGCATCTCCCCCCCCACCCCCCCCCCCCCCACCCCCACCCCACCCAACTTGCAATCTGTTTCCCTGACTTCTGGTAGGATTTGTTGATGGGAACAGTTTTTCCTTGTCTAATGTATCTAAGCCTGTCATAATCTGGTACACTTCTATTAAATCACCCCTCAATCTCCTTTGTTCGAAGGAGAACAAACCCAGCTCTTCCAACCTAACCAAGAAACTAAAGTCCTCCATCCCCGGAACCATTCGGATAAATCTCCTCTGCACCCTCTCAAGGACCATCACATACTTCCTGAAATGCTGTGACCAGAACTAGACGCAGTACTCCAGTTGAGGCCTAAACAGAGCATTATAGACGTTCAAGATAATTGTACTGAATACTTCTATCTTTCAAGCCCAAGATTCCATGTGCTTCACTCACCATTCTCTCAATATGTCTTGCCACCTTCAAGGATCTCTGCCCCTGCAACCCCAGGTCCTCTGTTTCTGCACACTCTTTAGAACTATGCCATTACGTCTAAATTGCCTCTCCCGAACCCTTCTGGTAAATGCATCACCTCACACTTGTCAGTAAAAACTTCCATCTGCCACCTTTCTGTCCATTCTGCTAGCCTATCTCTGTCCTGTTGCAGACTGTTCATATCATGCTCACTGTTTGCTGCAGCTCCAGGTTTGGTGTCATCAGCAAATGTTGATATTCTACTTTGTATTCCAAGATTCAAGTCATTTATATAAAGTAAAACAAAAACAGTGGTCCCAGCATTGACCCTTGGGGAACACCTCTGTCTCCTATCCTCCAGTTTGAAAAACAACCATTTCCTTTGACTGGCTGTTTTCAGTCCGTCAGCCATTATTTTATCAATTGGACACAGAACCCCCTTTTCCATGAGCCACAATTTTGTTAGCAAACCTTTAATGTGGTACCTTGTCAAATATTTTCTTAAAATCCGTAAAACAACATTCAACACATTCCCTTCATCAACCTTCCCTGCTACTTCATCAAAACATTCATTTAAATTAGGCATGCATGATCTGTCTTTTACAAATCCATGCTGACTATCCTTAATTAACTTGAACCTCTCGACGTGTAAATTGATATTTTCCCTGACTATTGTTTCGAAAATCTTACCCACCACTGATGTTAAACTAACTGACCTATGGTTGCTAGTACTCTCCTTACACATTTCTTCAATAAGGGTGTCACATTTTCCACTCTCCAATTCTCTGGCACCTTCTTTCCTGACTCAAATTTCCAGAACCTGTGGAAAGTCCGTTACCCATCTTGGACTGAGTCTGAGGAGAGGTTTCTTCAACAGAGGCTGATTTTGACGTTGAGCTACAATTGAAATTTCCACATCATCAGAGATGTCTCTCTGTATCTGCCTTAGACCTGACCTCGGATTTTCTCTTACACGAGTTTCTGGCATGATTTCTGTTTGAGTAACTATTGGTGCCCAACTCATAACCAAACTATCTGATTCATTCGACTCATTTGATTCTTTCCAACTTCCTTCTTTTTTGTGAACCTCTGAAGGTAAAATATGATCTATATCTATAAACCTAACCTTTCCACTACCAAACATCTTAACTAAATATGTGCGAGGACCACATCTTCTACCACTATCACTGGTCACCACTTCAACCACTTGTGATGATGATTCTGCAATCTATCCTTCTGGTTCAACTTCTGACTTCTTTCTCCCACTCGAGCTCTCTCATGACTCTCTTTCTGTCTTGATTGTTTCTCTTCTACTAACAGCGTTAAATGTGGCTTCAGCAATGAAAACCTCGTTCTAGGCTGCCAGCTAAGAAACAATTCAGCTGGCGTTATGCTGGTAGCAGTGTGAGGGGTGTTACAATAGATAAACAGAAAGTTCAGCAGTCTGTGATCCAATGATAACTGACTTTTGTTCAGATTGATATCCAGCATTTGCTTGACAAGAGCATGCTTAACAATCTGCACTGTGCGCTCTGCTGCTCCTTTGGAAGCAGGATGATACAGTGGAACTCTAGTGTGTTTTACACCATTTGTTCTCATGAATTGTACAAACTCTCCTGAACAAAACTGAGGTCTGTTTTCAGACACAATTTCCTCTGGGAACCCATAAGCAGAAAACAAACTACACAAAATATCTGGAGTTTTGCTAGTTGTTCCTCAATTCATTGGAAACCCCTCAACCCACTTCGAATGTCTCTTTCTCAATGAACATCTGTTGTCCTTCTAATTCTGTAAAATCTATGTGCAGCCTCTGCCACACTCTAGCTGGTCATTTCCATGGCTGAAAAGGTACCGATGGCGGCTTCCTTTCTACTGCTTGACATGTTCCAGATGATTTCACTATGTTTCCAATGTCCTTCTCTAACTATGACCACCAAAGATATCTCCTCACTAGACTCTTCGTCAAACATATCCCTAAGTGATCATCATGAACATCACATAGCAACTGCAATATGTACTTTCCAGGGATTACAATTCTAGCTCCCCACAGGACATAAATTTGATCAACCGACAACTCATTCTTATGCATAAAAAATGACCTGAATTCTAAATCCAGTACCTGTGTTTCCCACCCATTTGTGTTATATTTGAACACCTTTGCCAATACGGAGCCCCTACGAGTTGTTCGACCAATGTCATCTGCTGTTACTGGAAACTCGTCTTCATCCGAAGCCCACATCCCAGGAACGACTAAAAAAACCTGCTCTGTATGGAGAGGAATCACATGTTAGTTTAATCTCTTTGAGCACATCGTAATGCAGAAGCATTACACCCTCTGCAAGTTGACGTTTACGCAATTTGAATGCCTTATCACACTCCTTTGTCCGATTCCACGGATACCCCTTCCTCAAGAGTTCATTCAATGGATGCAATAATGTTGCCAGATCTGGTATGAATTTACTGCAGTAAATTATGAGGTTCAAAAAAGATCTGAGATTAGATGTGTTCTGAGGGTGTGGCGCATTTCTAATTGCTTGAATCTTACACTTGGTAACATTTAACCCGTTCTTGTCTACTTTCTGACCCAAGTGCATTGCAGAATTTTGAAACATTTCACATTTGTGTTCCTTCATCCGAACTCCATGCTTTTCCAAGAGGCAGCCTGTGAAACTGAAATAGACCCATGTGTGTAATGATAGTCAAGAATGACTCAGACTCAGCGTCTGACTCAAGCTCCAGATAGGCATTTGTCAAATCTAAATTTGAAAAAGTCTGGCTTCCTGTCAACGTCGTGAACAGATGCTCCATGTTTGTCAAGTTATTGGGTGGATTACATTCCAGTATCTGTTGACAGTTACCTTATACTCAGCACATACTCTGACACTACCATCTGACTTTGGTATTACCACTATGGGAATAGCCCAATTACTCTGCTCTACCTTAGAGATAATGTTCTCAGTCTCAAGTCATTTCAGTTCTTGCTTCACCTTCTCTCTCAGAGCATAGGGTACTGGATGCGGCTGACAATACACTGGCCTTGCATTCTCCTGAGCTTGTATGTTAGCTTTGTACCCTTGAATTGATTTGCAGATTTCAGTGAACACCTTCGGGTAGTTCATGTTGAGATATGAATTTCAGCTCAATACGAGAAAGCTCGCTCATATTTCACTTAAATGCTGCGAACCAGTTTCTTCCAAACAAGGCTGGTTTTTCACCTTTCACAACAATGATGGGCAATTTTGCACATTGCTCATTGTATGTGATGCCAACCAATACACTTCCAATTTGGGGAATATTCTCTCCTCCATAACTGTGTAACTCTACTCATCATTTTTCCAGGGGATGGTGACTCAACTTTTCACGATACAGCGGCACTGAAACTATGCTAACTGATGCACCTGTGTTGACCTCCATGTTGTATTTAGCCAGAATGCATTGTGCATACCTAATTGCCCTTGAGAAGGTGGTGGTGGTGGTGAGATTCCTTCTAGAACTGCTGCAGTCCTTGGGATGTAGGTACACCAACAGTGTTGTTGGAAGGGAGTTCCAGGATTTTGACCCAGTGACAGTGAAGCAATGGTGACATAGTTCCAAGTCAGGGTGGTGTGTGGCTTGGAAGGAAACTTGCAAGCGGTGATGTCTCCATGCATCTGCTGTCCTTGTCTTTCTAGGTGGTAGAGGTTGCGGGTTTGGAAGGTGCTGTCGAAGGAGCCTTAGTGAGTTGCTGCAGTTTACTGGAGTTTCTTCCAACGATACTTGGACCACGATGCTCTGTGAAGTTTCATTGGACATCCTTGTGCTTCTGATCACATGGATCTCAAATGAAGCCTCATCAACCTGCTGCTGTTTGACAACCGAATGCAGTGAATGATGTTTCCTCCTGCCTGTGTTTTCACCGATGACCTTCTTGCGACATGCCTTGGCAAGATAACACTTCTTCTTGCAGCTGTAGCACTCTGCCTTCACAACGGGAGAATTCTGGGCTCAATGTTGGCCTCAGCACCGGTCACAGGATTTTATTTAACCACTGCTACTACCCTGATGGCCTCCTCCCGTTTTCTTACGAGCAACACCCACATGACCATCACCAGTTGCCATCATTGGGACCTTCTGCTTACTCATCTGCAGCTTATTTACTTCAGCAGATGACTGACGGTTGTTAACTCTCACTTCTCTCGAGTCAAATTCAGCCATGTCCATGGACAGTGCTGTTTGAAAAGCTATGTCAAAACTCACCTTTGGCAATGTCATCAACTTACTGTGAATGTGCTCACCCTTTAATCAGCAACCAAATCTGTCACACAACACACGCTCTTGAAATTCTCCAAAATTTACAATGAAGTGACAGCTTTTGGAAGGCCACAATAAACTCCCCAATGTCCTCATTGGGCAGCTGATTCCTTGTTCCAAACTGATAGATTTCTGCAATCTTCAATGGTTTCGGATTGTCATGCTGCTCAAGCTTAATCAAAATGTCCTTCAGCGGCATGTCCTTTGGTTTTGCTGGGGTGAGAAAAGTATTGAGTATGTCATACATTCCGGGCCTGCTTCAGTCAAAAATATCCCTCTGTCTTTTCCCAAACTGCCTGGTTGACAGCTACATTATCAGGATCTTCGAGGGTATTGTTAACAGTGAAAAAATCTCTATCCACTCCATGTACACACGGAAAGATTCTCAGTCATGGTCATACTCCCTCAGTCACCCAATAATTCCCTTAGACACAGCCATCTTGGAAGGTCAGTCCAATAATTTAATTGCAACCCGACCACAGATTATAATTTGTAAGCATTAATTAGAGCTTCCAATGGCGGGACAGATACCCGGCATTTCCAGCGATATTGAATATGCCCTATTCCTTCTACAGGGGAACAGCGCGCAGGTGCAGTACTGGCTTGTATTTCGAGCATGCGCAGTGTCGGAGTTCTCCGGGAGATGCATTTGCAGCGGGTCAGAGTTGGCGGTCGGGTGGGTCGGCTTCATAAACACCTGGTGTAGGCCTGAAGCCCCAAATAAGAAACTCCAGTTCCATCATTTGCGTCTCCGGGGTTATCCCTGGGTTGCCCAGGTTAACGGCTGCCACCTCTGTGGAAAGGAAGCCGGGAGGGTTTAGGCGCCGCCATCTTGAGCGGAGAGCAGTGCGCATGTGTTACCATCTTATTGCCGGCACTGAGAGTGGGCGGGGCTTCAGGGTCCCAGTGAGCAGGAGGGAAAATCATTGATTCAGTTATTTGTTTCTCACTCAGCAAACAGGGGCTGGAGTAGTGAACCGAGCCAGAGTAGAGGGAGGGAGAAAACTGTCAGCAGAGGAAAGAAATCGTGCAGATGATGCCATGGGTTTGGATGCCCAGGGAGAAGGGAGAGCTGTGAGACGGGGATTTACAGCTTTGGGGAACTAAAGAGGAAAAATTGTCTGCTCGAAATTTCTATCCTATACTTAGAGTGATGACCTTTATAATCTCCTTTATAACAGGGTATGAGAAGAGAAGGATTAGCAGACGGGAAAACTTAAACCAAGCATCACGTCAAGATCTGAAAGAATCATTCGATTCATCAGCACCTGAATATCATCGGACTTTGAATGTGGAACAAGAAATGTTTGTTCTGTCTGTGGGAAAAGATTTCAAACATCAGTGTGACTGGAAAAACTGCAAGGCACCCACACCCGAGTGAGAGTGTTCCAGTGCACTGACTGTGACTGAGCTTTAACCAGTTACACAGGCTGAAAAGACATTACACCATTCACAGAGGAGAGAAAACATACACGTGTTCTGTGTGCAGATGAGGCTTCAACTGATCATCCAACTTGGAGAGACACAAAGACATCTGCACCATGGAGAAACCGTGAGAATGTGGGACTGTGGGAAGGGATTCAATTACCCATCTGAACTCGAGACTCATCGACGCACTCACATTGGGGAGAAGCCGTTCACCTGTTCCATGTGTGGGAAGGGATTCACTCACTCATCTAAACTCACTGAACACCAGCGGTTTCACACTGGGGAGAGACAGTTCACCTGCAATGAGTGTGAGAAGGGATTCACTTGTTAACCAACCACAATTCACACCAACTTCTTCACACTGATAAGAGACCTTTTAAATGTTCTGACTGTGAGAAGAGCTTGAAAAACAAAAATCACCTGCTGACACACCAGAGAGTTCACTTTGAGGGGAGACCGTTCATCTGCTCTGAGTGGGGGAGGGGATTCGCTCAGTCAATCAACCTGCTGAGACACCAGCGAGTTCACACTGGGGAGAGACCGTTCACCTGCTCTATGAGTGGGCGGGGATTCACTCAGTCAATCAATCTGCTGAGTCCGAGCGAGTTCACACGAGGGAGAGGCCGTTCACTTGCTCTGAGTGGTGGAGGGGATTCACTCAATCAACCTGCTGCGACAGCAGCGAGTTCACAAGTGACTGCAGGGTTTGGATTCTGCTGTTTTTGCTGCTGTTAATCACATCTAGGACTGAACCATTTTCATTCTGATAGTTGGGTTTTGTTTCTGCTGATGTTGATTATCCCAGTAACTGGGCTGAAGTTTAATATTTGGATATATCTTCAAGAAATATTAATTTCTTCAAGATAAGTGGAGACTAATTGATGAGGCAGGATCTAACTGAAATGTGCTGCGGGTTTGAGGGGCTGAATGGCCTGCTCCAGTTCTTTGTGTACTTTCTCCCCAGACTTCCCCCACTCTCTAACTCTGCTCACGTGCTTGTTTCCAGTTGCAGTGCCTTCTCCCCAGTTCTCCCATGACTTTCCATTTATCAGTTGTGTTTCAGTCCAAGTCTATTCAGGACATAGAAACAGGAATCGGCCTTTTAGCCTCTCGAGTCTGTTCTGCTATTCAATGAGATCATGGCTGATCTATGACTTTACTTCATTATACCCAAATATTATTTTAATGCTGGCTTCCCCAGTCTGTTACAATGGGATTTTAAAATGCCTTTCATTTACACTGTATCTTTAAAGTAGGAGAGTGTCTGAAGGTGCATCTCAGAACATAAATGGAAAAATCAGACAAAAATTGACACTGAGCCAAAGAAGGGTAAATAGAAGGACTGACTAAAAGCTTGGTCAAAATCATAGGTTTTTAGTAGGGTCTTAACGGAGGAGAGATGTGGACTGGCAGAAAGGTGCAAGGAGGAAATTCCAGAGCTTCGGGCCGGTGACTGAAGGCACAGGCAATGGGACAGAAAGACAGTGAGGGATGTGTAAGAGATCAGAGTTGGAGGAATGCAGAGTTTTCTGAGGGTTGTTCGGCTGGAGGAGATTACAGATATAGGGAGAGGTGAGGCCTTGAAGCGATTTGAACATGAGATGAGAATTTTAAAATGGGGACATTAGAGGACCTGGAGCCATTGTAGATCAGTGAGCTCAGTAATGATGGATGAGTGGAAATTTGTGATGCTTGGAGTAAACAGCAGCAGAATGTGAATGAGCTGCAGTTTATGCAGGGTGGGGGTGGGGGTCAATCAGAAGAGCATTAGAATAGACAAGCAGGCTGACAACACAAACACTGGAGGGGTCAAGAGAGGTGGTGGTGATGTAGAGTTGAGTGGCATCAGCACACATGTGGAACCTGATGTCATGTCTTTGGATGATGTCACTGAGGGGCAGCTGATAGATGGGGGATAGAGGCGGCCATCGATAGATCCTTGGGAAACTCCAAAGGTAATGGGATGAGAAGAGAAACTATTGCTAGAGATTCTTTGGCTATGATTGGATAGATCTGAATGGAGCCAAGGGAAGTCAGTCCCACTCAGCTAGACAGTGGAGGAGAGGCGTTAGAGGATGGTGTGGTCGACTGGGAGGTGAAGAAGTCTGAGGCGGGATAGTGCCCCACAGGTACAGAGAATGTCCTTTGTGGCATGGATTCGAGCTGTTTCAGTGCTGTGTGATGGAAACCTGATTGGAAAGTTTCAAACATGGAGTTCTGGGAAAGGTGGACACGGATTGGGGGCATAAAGACATTCAGTGACTTTGGAAAGGAATGAGAGGGTGAAGATGAGGTGGTAGTTTACAAGGACAGAGAGGTTGAGGGTGGGAGTTTTGAGGAGGTGGGTGATAATGACAGTTTTAAAAGGGAGCTGGAAGTAACTGAGGAAAGGAAACTGTTTACAATGTCAGTTAGCACGAGGGCCAGGAAGGGAAGTTGTTTGATCAGTTTAGTGGTTACATTACAGGGACAACCATTAAAAGCACGGTTCATTGGCCCATATAGATTGATCAAAAGATTGGATAAGGTAGATTACTTTATTGACACCCCTGATCACCGAGAGAACTGGTTGTGTCACATTAATATGCTCAAACTATATTACTACAGGGAGGAGGATAAGCCAATACAGGTATTTCAGTTAAACAGTACTGTTGACAAGGAAACGGATTGTGAGGATGAGGCAAAGGTAGGCCTCGTAAATTCTCAGATTTAACCAGCAACTATCCTATTAGTGAAATACAGAATATGTAGGAAAGTTAGACAAAATGCTTTTGCACTAAGAGGAAAAACGGCGAGAAGACTGAACAGTTTTTTTTTTAACAAAGTTTCAAAAAGCTTGTCGGGATAAGGCAGGATGTACATATGATGTGGGGGTAGGGGGAAACATTCCTTTAAAACAACATCCCTGTCGTTTAGGTCCAGATAGACCAGCCCAAGTGGAAGCAGAGTCCAATGAAGTCCAGTACAGCTGGAATTCGCAGGTGGTCTTGATGCCGAAACCTGGTGGGATCGCACAAACTTGCCTAGACTAAAGAAAGGTCACGGTGGTAAAGAAGGCATACTCCTACCCAAATTATCATTTAAAGTAGTGCATGGACAGAGTGGGCAACACCATATGTCTTAAAGAGACAGATGTGTTGGAGGGATACTGTCAAATTCCTTTGACACCCCAGGGTAAGACAAGAGCAGCTTCTGTTACCCAGGACTGGGTTTTCCAGTGTCACGTGATGACACATAGGTTAAGGGGGACTCGAGAAACTTCTCAAAGAATAGTGAACACAGTAGAGGTCAGTGCTCCGAGCTCTGCAGTGCACCTGGCTGAAGTGATGGACAATAGGGACACTTGGAAGGAAAGCACGAAACAACTGGAAGACTATGCTTGGAAATTTGAAATGCGTTAATTGGGACAATCTTTGAAAAATTTTAAACTGAAAATGTTCTGGTGGAACTTGTTGCTGTAGTCCCAATATTCTTGAAAAGTGTATATCTGTCAATGCGGGCGAAAATGTGTTATCGTTTGTTTTTTCAATTTCATTTTTTGCATTGCAATGAAACGCATTTTCAGAATGGTATTTCATTCCGCCAGGGATGGAGATGTTATGATCCTACTTTATTTTTTGAGGTGGGTGGGGGGGGGGGGGTGCTATGTGTGCAGTGTGTCTTTAAGGCAGCAAATGATCAGTACTGCTTTAAGGACAAGCAAGCCTCAGGAGTTAGAGAAGGTGCATTCTGGTTGCTGTTGGATACAGCCAGACAGAGAGGGAGAACAAGCCAGCCTCAGATGTTACCAAGGAAAGTGCATCTTGTTTGCCCCAGATCCAGCATTATGCAATGCTGCAATTTATTACAAGGGGAATGGAACATAAAAAATGTTTCGCTGCAGTTATACAGGGCATTGGTGAGACCAAATCTAGAGTATTCTGTACAGTTTAGGTCTCCATACTTCAAGGATACAGTTGCATTGGAAGCAGTTCAGAGAAGGTTCATTCGACTGATTCCTGGGAGAAAGGGTTATCTTTTGAGGAAAGGGTGAACAGTTTGGGTCTGTATTCATTGGAGTTTAGAAGGATCAGAGTTGATCTCATTGAAATATATAAGATCCTGAGGGGACTTAACAGGGTGGATGTTGAAAGGATGTTTCCCTTTCTGGGGAAGGCTAAAACTGGGGAACAGTTTAAAATTAAAGGCTCTCCCATGTAAGACAGAGTAACAGTGAAATTTATTTCTCTCAGAGAGTCGTGAGTCTGTGGAACTCTCTTCCCCGGACAGCAGTGGAGGTAGGGTCATTGAATGTTTCTAAGGCAGACGCAGACAGAGTCTTCACAAACAAGGGAGTCAAAGGATATCGGGGGCAGGCAGGAAAATGGAGCTGAATCCACAAACGGATCAGTCATGATCTTGTAGAATGGCGCAGCAGGCTCGAGGGTCTGAATAGCCTGCTCCAGCTCTTAGATCATGTGTTCATAGGTCAGACTGAGTGCAAGGTAGAGAATTAAAATGAGAAGAAACAGGAAGCGCAGGGCCATGCTTGCAGACTGAAGGGAGTTGTTCCACAAAGCGGTCATGCAGTCTGTATTTAGCCTCCTCAGTGTAGAGGAGACCACAATTATCTACCACTGTGTAGTGTGAGGGCACCTGGCGATAAAACTGTCTCTGCTCAAGAAATTTCTCAAAGAGAACATGCCCTCTTCTAATTTTTTTCTGTGGTATTTTAAGATGAAACTATACCATATAACATTTTGATGTCTCAAAAATATACAATCACCCCATCACAGAATATAACCCCAGTTCCTCACATGGTAGACAGGGGCATGCAACATGATACTAACAGGAACTAATAGGTTCACCACTTGTGCATTACCTACAGTAGCATCAGACCATGAATCAGACACTGTTATCAGACCTGGACTCATCCAATTGCCCCAGGAGGAGGATTTTTATTCCAGTGTTTGATCTGGGTGAATGGCACAGCAGCTCGAAGGGCCAAATGGACTCCTCCAGCTCCTATTTCTTATGTTCATTAAACCTCAGTCTGGTTCCTCTCAAGCTGCTGAGTGAATGAATTAAATCTTTCTTGACAAATCACCAAGATACCAGTATACAATTCATGCCCGAAACTTCATTTATTGGTTACAAATCACATTTGAGTTAAATCTGAGTAGACACATTATGGACATGCATAAAATGTACCATCTACAAGGTACACTGCAGCAACGCACCAAGGCTCCTTAGACAGTACCTTCCAAACCCACAACCTCTACCAACTAGAAGGACAAAGGCAGCAAATGCATGGGAACACCACCACCTGCAAGTTCCCCTCCAAGTCACACACCATCCTTACTTGGAACTATACCGCCATTCCTTCACTGTCGCTGGGTCAAAATCCTGGAACTTCCTTCCGAACAGCACTGTGGGTGTACCTACCTCACATGGACTGCAGCGGTTCAAGAAGGCAGCTCACCACCACCTTCTTAAGGGCAATTAGGGCTGGGCAGTAAATGCTGGCCTGGCCAGCGACGCCCACACTCCATGAATGAATGAAAAAAACACATATAAATGTAATCAGAGTTAACCAGCAGTTGAGCGAATATAGAGAGAGTATTTCACAAAAACAAGTAACAAATGCAAGGGTGAGTGGCCAAAGATCAAAAAGTCTGAAAATTAGTGGCTGAAGACAAAAAGTCTGAATTTTTTTCTAACAAGGAATCATGTAATTATAGCACTTTTAATGAAGCAAACTAGTTGTGTAATGGTAATTGTGTACAATTTTGCATATGTAATGAATAAACTTACACAACTCAGAATGCAATTTCATGAGACTTACCTGACAGCTGATAATTGGTTTTACAGAGCTTCATGTTTTCAATGTCCTGCTTCTGCCTATTTATAGATTTTTCATGTAAAAGGTGTTCTGTGAAGATGTGTAAACTTCACTGGAAAGCAACATTTAGAAGCATACTAGACTGCACATTCTGGCACCTTGGTAAGTGACGTGCAAAAATCAGTAGGTATATAAATTAATAAAAACTAAACATTTAACAGACATTGACAATCCAGACACTTGACGATAAGTGGGGTCATTTTTCTTACTTTGTGCTGTGTTAATCACCTGAACGAAGCAGAAAGCAAGACCAGGTGCACGACAGCTTTTCCAGATAATCTTAAGCAATGTCAAACCACACATTGAAAAAAGATGGCCAGAGTTATACTCCTTGCTTTGCATCACTAAGGTGCAAAAACCAGCTTCACAGTGACTCAAGGTTGACAGTGTGACTGGGACAGTAGACAGTGAAAGTGGAGATGAACAATGAATGGAATTCAGCCATACACCTGAGCAAACCGATAAGTGGAAATTCCAGATCACTTCAGTTGCTGCAATGCACAGGACATATGAAGTTTATACAACTCATGCTCACTGCAGGATATTCACATTCAGTAACCAGTTTGTACAGTGTTTTCAGAAATTACTTTGTATGTACACAGCAGTGTGTGTCTAAACATACAAATTTGGAGCAGGAGTCGGCCACTCAGCCCTTCAAGCCTGCTCTGTCATTCAATAAGTTCATGTCTGAACTAATTACTCCACATTTCCAACTGCCCCCGATAACGTTCCACCTCCTTGCTTATCAAGAATCTATCTACCTCTGTCTTCAAAATATTCAAATGTAAATGGAAGTAAGTTTCAAATTCCTATTGACAGACCAATGTTTTTGCTGCAGACCAGCGACTTGCCAGCTACTGATCCTGCACCATTAATTTTAAGCCATGTCAAATGAGCTGTGTCAGGTCTCAGGTGGTCTCTGCTAAGATATCCCATGAAGGCAAAAACAAACATTGGGAATTGGTCTGTGTATAAACACGCCTTCTTTTTGGAAATTTACAGAACACTAACACACAGAAATTGTGGAGGAGTATGCAGATCCACCCACTGACTATCCTGCTTCAAGTTCCTTTCCACCGAGTCTAAACAATAAACACAACTTAAAAACAGGTAAAAAGACCACCGAGCTGTTTTGTATTTGGTCAACTTTAAAAAAAGAACATCAGAACTGATTGCTTTAATTTTTGTCAAAGCCGGTCACGGCCGGAAAGGGAGAACCTATTGGTGGATTTCCAAAATCCCAATGTTGGAAATCTTCTGTTTCATGGACATTTCTCCGCCCTGAGTGACTTGTGAACTCGCTGGTGTGTCAGCAGGTTGGATGAAATAGTGAATCTCTTCTCACACTCTGAGCAGGTGAATGGCCTCTCCCCAGTGTGAACTCGCTGGTGTGTCACAAGATGGGATGGAGTAGTGAATCTCTTCTCACACTCTGAGCAGGTGAACGGTCTCTCCCCAGTGTGAACTCGCTGGTGTGTCAGCCGGTTGGATGACTGAGTGAATCCCTTCCCATACTCAGAGCAGGAGAATGCCCTCTCTCGAGTGAGAGCTCGTTGGTGTGTCAGAAGATGGAATGAAGTAGTGAATCCCCACTGTGTTCTGAACAGGTGAACGGCCTCTCCCCAGTGTGAACTCGCTGGTGTCTGAGCAGGTGGGATGAAGGAATGAATCCTTTCCCACACACAGAGCAGATGAACGGTCTCTCTGCAGTGTGAGTGCGCTGGTGTACAGTGAGTTCAGATGATTGCTTGAACCCAGCCCTGCAATAAGAACACCTAAACGGTCTCTCCTCAGTGTGAACACGTTGATGAGACATCAGTTCAGTAGAACATTTATAGCAATTCCCACAATCTGGATATTTAAAAGGTCTCTCCCCAGTATGAACTCGCTGGTGTGTCAGCAGGTAGGATGACTGAGTGAATCCCTTCCCACACTCAGAGCAAGTGAACAGCCTCTCCAGAGTGTGACTGCATGGATGGGTTTCCAGCTCAAATGGATAATTCAAACCTTTCCACAGTTCCCATATTTACATGGTTTGTTCCCAGTGTGACTGCACTTGTGTTTCGACAAGCTCAATGATCGGCTGAAACCTCTTCCACACACACAACACGTGTACAGTTTCTCCCCACTGTGATCAGTGCTTTTTCCTTCCATGTTCAATATTTGATTTACGATAAATTGGGCAAGTCCTTCAGAACCCGATCAAATGTTTGCTTTGCATTTCACAACTGCAAATCCTCCTCTTCTAAAACCCTGTGAAATTGCTTGAAAATGGAAAAAATGTCTGTGAGAGAAGCCACAAAAACACAAAGGCAGGTTGTGAAATGGAGCTGAATGAATCTGGTAATTCATGGGATTGGCAATAGGAAAAAGTGACCATGAAAGCTGCTGGATTGATGTACAACCCCATTTGGTTCAATAATGTCCTTCAGGGAAGGGAACCTGCCAACTAGTCTGGACCTACACAAGACTCTGCCCTCTATAGGAGGAAGGAGGGAGAGGAAAAAAAAGAGTGGAGGGTGATTTTTTGTCTGTACAATTGGACCAGAACTTTGAACAGAACCTCCCAAACCCTCAACTTCCATCATCTAGAAGGACCAGGGTAGCAGGTGTATGTGAACACCATCACCTCAAAGTTCCCCTCCAAGTCACACACCATCCTGACTGTCTGACATCCAGTACTGGATGAACAGAAATTTCCTCGAATTAAAGATTGGGAAGTCTTCACTTCCTGCCACGAACTTCACTCCCTCGGCACCAACTTTATCCTTCTCCCTGGCAACTGTCTGAGGCTAAACCAGACCATTCATAACCTTAGTATCATATCTGATCCCAAGATGAGCTTCCAACTGCATATCAGCACCATCACTCAGACTGCCTAGTTCCACCTCAGTAACATTGCCAGACTTCACCACTGTCTCAGCTCATCTGCCTCTGAAACTTACATCCATGTATTTGTTACCTCTCAAATTGACTATTCTAACACATTCCTGGCCAGCATCCCACATTCTACCCTCCATAAACTTTAGATCATCCAAAACTCTGCTGCCTGTGTCGTTACTCGAACCAAGTCCTGTTCACCCATCACAACTGTGCTCACTGGCCTACACAGGCTCCCAGTTAAATAGCACCTCAATTTTAAAATCCTCATCCTTGCTTTCAAATCTCTCCATACCCTCACGCCTCACTATCTCTATAATCTCCTCCAGCTCTAGCAGACAGAGTTTCGAAACACTCAGCAACACAACTCCAGTGAAACATCCTCGGAGGAAAAGAGGGTGTAGTGTGTGATGCAACTCACAAGGACCTTGTCCGCCGCCATCACTCACACTGCTTGGCATTGCGCTTCCGCGAAAAGCAGTTCGGCACTGCGCATGCCTGGACTCCAATGCCGTGAACCGTGAACATTTTTTGTTAACGCCGATAACGTTGGGTTGAAGCCCCGCCATTGAACTTCCCAAGATAAGCGCTGGAAGGGAGTGGGAGAGCGGAGAGTCATTGAAAATGACGAGTCAAAGGGCATCGGAGGGAGCGGGGAAGATAAGCTGTGATTGAGCATGAAACTGAATGCGGTGATTGAAGCGGTGATCATGGGAGGGAGCAGGGACCTGAATGCGACCATTGAGGCGGTTTGGATTTAATTCGTGTTTTGTGTCAAATTCAGCAGCGCCATCTTTCCTCCTCGATGAGGCTGCATTTGCGCATGTACCATTGATGCAGCACCTATTTGGTTACGTTGCCAGCAAACGCGTCGTTAATATATGTTCGCTGTTTTATACCATTTTATTTTTCTGAGTATAAAACATGAACTTCCCGTCCATTCTCCGACTGGTAAATGGCAGCCTATACTGGCCAGAATGCACCGCGCGCAGAAATACGGCCTGTCTCCACCCCAAGAACCGCAACACGCAGGCGTCAGAAGGCTCCGCCCCACGGAGTCCGCTTGTCTGCGCCGAGCATGCGTGGTGCGGCTCCCGGAAGTTGAGGGCAGCCTCAGTCACACCGAGTTTCAGCGGCTCTCAGGCCCCGAATCAGAGCCGCCGGGTTCGGCGAACGTGCGGCGAGAACCCCGGGGGAAGGGAGGGGCAGCATTAAAGTGATGGTGCAGCGACTTCTCTATCAGCGCCGCCACTTCCCAGTTTCTTCTCCCGTTTCCTCCGAGTCAGGAAGCCTGTGAGTTGATTGGCTGGTAAGTTTTGGAACTTTGTTTCCCTTTCTCCAGAGTTCGGAAGTTTGTCCAAGGAGCTGGAAATTAAACATTCCAGTTTTCATCAGAATAAGGGGCAGCTTCCTGAGATGTAACTGACACCAATAGAAGGGAAGTGAGTAGCCGGTGAGCCGTCTTTTATTTTTAAGTATTGAGGTTTATTATTTATTTATTTTGAGATACAGCACTGAAACAGGCCCTTCGGCCCACCGAGTCTGTGCCGACCATTGACCAGCCATTTATATTAATCCTACATTAATCCCATATTCCTATCACATCCCCTCAATTCCCCGACCACCTACCGGCACAGTGGCGCAGTGGTTAGCACTGCAGTCTCACAGCTCCAGCGACCCGGGTTCACTGCCTGTGTGGAGTTTGCAAGTTCTCCCTGTGTCTGCGTGGGTTTTCTCCGGGTGCTCCGGTTTTCTCCCACAAGCCAAAAGACTTGCAGGTCGGTAGGTAAATTGGCCATTATAAATTGCCCCTAGTATAGGTAGGTGGTAGGGAAATATAGGGACAGGTGGGGATGTGGTAGGAATGTGGGATCAGTGTAGGATTAGTATAAATGGGTGGTTGATGGTCGGCACAGACTCAGTGGGCCGAAGGGCCTGTTTCAGTGCTGTATCTCTGAACACTAGTGGCAATTTACAATCGCCAATTTACCTATCAACCTGCAAATCTTTGGCTGTGGGAGGAAACCGGAGCACCCAGCAGAAACCCGCGCGGTCACAGGGAGAACTTGCAAACTCCGGACAGGCAGTACCCAGACTCACTGGAGCTGTGAGGCTGTGGTGCTAACCACTGCGCCGCTTGTAGTAGCAAGTTTATTATCTAATAGCCAGAGGAATTGCAGGGCTGCTCCAACCTCTGCAGTGCACATCCTGTGCGATAGTAAACAGAAAACATGGCAGGCGATAAGCTAGCCAGGAAGGATCTAAAGGGAAAGCTAAGAAGAGCAAGGAGAGGACACGAGAAGTCATTGGCGGATAGGATCAGGGAAAACCCTAAGGCTTTCTGTAGGTATATCAGGAATAAAAGAATGACTAGAGTTAGATTAGGGCCAATCAAGGATAGTAGTGGGAAGTTGTGTGTGGAACCAGAGGAGGTAGGGGAAGTGTTAAATGAATATTTTGCGTCAGTATTTACAGTAGAGAAAGAAAATGTTGTCGAGGAGAATACTGAGGTTCAGGCTACTAGGCTAAATGGGATTGAGGTTCACAAGGAGGAGGTGTTATCAATTTTGGAAAGTGTGAAAATAGATAAGTCCCCTGGGCCAGATGGGATTTATCCTAGGATTCTCTGGGAAGCTAGGGAGGAGATTGCAGAGCCTTTGTCCTTGATCTTGATGTCGTCATTGTCGACAGGAATAGTGCCGGAAGACTGGAGGATAGCAAATGTTGTCCCCTTGTTCAAGAAGGGGAGTAGAGACAGCCCTGGTAATTATAGACCTGTGAGCCTTACTTCGGTTGTGGGTAAAATGTTGGAAAAGGTTATAAGAGACAGGATTTATAATCATCTTGAAAAGAATAAGTTCATTAGCGATAGTCAGCACGGTTTTGTGAAGGGTAGGTCGTGCCTCACAAACCTTATTGAGTTTTTCGAGAAGGTGACCAAACAGGTGGATGAGGGTAAAGCAGTGGATGTGGTGTATATGGATTTCAGTAAGGCGTTTGATAAGGTTCCCCATGGTAGGCTATTGCAGAAAATACGGAAGTATGGGGTTGAAGGTGATTTAGAGCTTTGGATCAGAAATTGGCGAGCTGAAAGAAGACAGAGGGTGATGGTTGATGGCAAATGTTCATTCTGGAGTTTAGTTACTAGTGGTGTACCGCAAGGATCTGTTTTGGGGCCACTGCTGTTTGTCATTTTTATAAATGACCTGGAAGACGGTGTAGGAGGGTGTGTTAGTAAATTTGCAGATGACACTAAGGTCGGTGGAGTTGTGGATAGTGCCGAAGGATGTGGTAGGGTACAGAGGGACATAGATAGGCTGCAGAGCTGGGCTGAGAGATGGCAAATGGAGTTTAATGCGGAAAGGTGCGAGGTGATTCACTTTGGAAGGAGTAACAGGAATGCAGAGTACTGGGCTAATGGGAAGATTCTTGGTAGTGTAGCTGAACAGAGAGATCTTGGTGTCCAGGTGCATAAATCCCTGAAGGTTGCTACCCAGGTTAATAGGACTGTTAAGAAGGCATATGGTATGTTAGCTTTTATTAGTCAGGGGATCGAGTTTCGGAGCCACGAGGTCATGCTGCAGCTGTACAAAACTCTGGTGAGACCGCACCTGGAGTATTGCGTGCAGTTCTGGTCACCGCATTATAGGAAGGATGTGGAAGCTTTGGAAAGGGTGCAGAGGAGATTTACTAGGATGTGGCCTGGTATGGAGGGAAGGTCTTACGAGGAAAGGCTGAGGGACTTGAGGTTGTTTTCGTTGGAGAGAAGGAGGAGGAGAGGTGACTTAATAGAGACATATAAAATAATCAGAGGGTGAGATAGGGTGGATAGTGAGAGTCTTTTTCCTCGGATGTTGATGGCAAACACGAGGGGACATAGCTTTAAGTTGAGGGGTGATAGATATAGGACAGATGTCAGAGGTAGTTTCTTTACTCAGAGAGTAGTAGGGGCGTGGAACGCCCTGCCTGCAACAGTAGTAGACTCGCCAACTTGAAGGGCATTTAAGTGGTCATTGGATAGACATATGGATGAAAATGGAATAATGTAGGTCAGATGGTTTCACATGTCTGCGCAACATCGAGGGCTGAAGAGCCTGTACTGCGCTGTAATGTTCTAATAAGTAAAGATCGGGGCTCGAGGCCCTTACTTACCTGGGAGCGGAGCGACGACTGGCGGACCTGTGAGGAAGCTGATCCAGAGCGGCGACAGGCTCCCTGTGTCTCTCGGCGTGCGCTGAGACTCGAAAGATGGAAAAAAAGGACTTTGAGTGATATCACGGGAAATTTTCAAGGTGACGGAAAGGGTCATAGACGGGAGTTTTAGAGAAGTGGTTACACCCAAAGTGCAGGCAGATAGATGGGTCACTGCTAGAAGGGGGAGGCAGTCAGTGCAGGAATCCCCTGTGGCTATCCCCCTCTCTAACAAGTATACCGTATTGGATACTGTTGGGGGGGATGGCCTATCAGGGGAAAACAGCAGCAGCCAGAGCAGTGGCACCACTGTTGGCACTGTTGTTCAGCAGGGAGGGACAAAGCGCAGAAGAGCAATAATTATAGGAGACTCTATAGTCAGGGGCACAGATAGACGCTTCTGTGGAAGTGAAAGAGACTCCAGGATGTTATGTTGCCTCCCTGGTGCCAGGGTCAAGGATGTCTCTGAATGGACAGAGGGCATTCTGAAGGGGGAGGGTGAACAGCCAGAGGTTGTGGTACACATCGGTACCAATGACATAGGCAGGAAGAGTGATGCGGTCCTGCAGGGGGAGTTTAGGGAGTTCGGTAGTAAGTTTAAAAAAACAGGACCTCTCGGGTTGTAATCTCTGGATTACTCCCTGTGCCACGTGCCAGTGAGGCTAGAAATCGGAAGATAGTGCAGCTAAACATGTGGCTGAGCAGCTGGTGTAGCAGGGAGGGTTTCAGATATCTGGGCCATTGGGCTCTCTTCAGGGACAGATGGGATCTGTACAAGAAGGAACGGGTTGCATCTAAACTGGAGGGGCACTAATATCCTGGCTGCAAGGTTTGTTAGTGTCATTCGGGAGGGTTTGAACTAGTGTGGCAGGGAGGTGGGAACCAGAGCAGTAGGACAGCTAGTGAAGTAAATGAGGAGGACATAGTAAATAAGGCCAGGAGGAAGAGCAGGCAGGGAGATGTTGCTGAGCACAGCGGGTCTGGTGGTCTGAAGTGCATTTGTTTCAATGCGAGAAGTATAACAGGTAAGGCAGATGAACTTAGAGCTTAGATTAGTCCTTGGAAATATGATGTTGCTATTACAGAGACTTGGTTGAGGGAAGGGCAGGATTGGCAGCTAAATGTTCCAGGCTTTAGAAGCTTCAGGTGGGATAGAGGGGGATGTAAAAGGGGTGGGGGAGTTGCATTACTGGTTAAGGAGAATATCACAGCTGTACAGCGGGAGGACACCTCAGAGGGGTCATGCAGCAAGGCAATATGGGTGGAGCTCAGGAATAGGAAGGGAGCAGTCATGATGTTGGGGGTTTACTACAGGCCTCCCAACAGCCAGCGGGAGGTAGAGGAGCAGATATGTAGACAGATTTTGGAAAGATGTAAAGGTAACAGGGTTGTAGTGGTGGGTGATTTTAACTTCCCCCAATATTGACTGGGACTCACTTAGTGCTAGGGGCTTGGATGGGGCAGAATTTGTGAGGAGCATCCAGGAGGACTTCTTGAAACAGTATGTAGATGGTCCAACTAGGGATGGGGCCATTCTGGACCTGCCATTGGGGAATGAGCCCGGCCAGGTGGTCGAAGTTTCAGTGGGGGAGCATTTCGGGAGCAGTGACCATAATTCCATAAGTTTTAAGGTACTTGTGGATAAGGATAAGAGTAGTTCTCGGGTGAAGGTGCTAAATTGGGGGAAGGCTAATTATAACAATATTAGGCAGGAACTGACAAATTGAGATTGGGGACGGCTGTTTGAGGGTAAATCAACATCTGACATGTGGGAGTCTTTCAAACGTCAGATGATTAGAATCCAGGACCAGCATGTTCCTGTGAGGAAGAAAGACAAGTTTGGCAAGTTTCGGGAAGGTTGGATAACACGGGATATTGTGAGCCAAATCAAAAAAAAAAGGAAGCATTTGTAAGGGCTGGAAGGCGCGAAACAGATGAAGCACTTGAGGAATATAAAGACAGTTGGAAGGAACTTAAGCAAGGAGTTAGGAGGGCTAAAAGGGGACATGAAAAGTCATTGGCAAACAGGATTAAGGAAAATCCCAAGGCTTTTTATACATATATAAAGAGCAAGAGGGTAACCAGGGAAAGGGTTGGCCCACTCAAGGACAGAGATGGGAATCGATGCGTGGAGCCAGAGGAAATGGGCGAGGTGCTAAATGAGTACTTTGCATCAGTATTCACCAAAGAGAAGGACTTGGTGGATGATGAGCCTCGGGAAGGGAGTGCAGATAGTCTCAGTCATCTCATTATCAAAAAGGAGGAGGTGTTGGGTGTCTTGCAAAGCATTAAGGTAGATAAGTCCCCATGGCCTGATGGGATCTACCCTCGAATACTGAGGGAGGCAAGGGAAGAAATTGCTGGGGCCTTGACAGAAATCTTTGCATCCTCATTGGCTACAGGTGAGGTCCCAGAGGACTGGAGAATAGCCAATGTTGTTCCTTTGTTTAAGAAGGGTGGCAAGGATAATCCAGGAAATTTTAGGCCGGTGAGCCTTACGTCAGTGGTAGGGAAGCTATTGGAGAGGATTCTTCGGGACAGGATTTACTCCCATTTGGAAACAAATGCACTTATTAGCGAGAGTCAGCATGGTTTTGTGAAGGGGTGGTTGTGTCTTACTAATTTGATTGAGTTTTTTGAGGAAGTGACGAAGATGATTGATGAAGGAAGGGCGGTGGATGTTGTCTATATGGACTTTAGTAAAGCCTTTGACAAGGTCCCGCATGGAAGACTGGTGCAAAAGATGAAGTCACACGGGATCAGAGGTGAGCTGGCAAGATGGATACAGAACTGGCTCGGTCATCGAAGACAGAGGGTAACAGTGGATGGGTCTTTTTCTGAATGGAGGGATGTGACCAGTGGTGTTCCGCAGGGATCAGTGTTGGGACCTTTGCTGTTTGTAGTATATATAAATGATTTTGAGGAAAATGTAGCTGGTCTGATCAGTAAGTTTGCGGACGACACAAAGGTTGGTGGAGTTGCGGATAATGATGAGGATTGTCAGAGGATACAGCAGGATATAGATCGGTTGGAGACTTGGGCGGAGAAATGGCAGATGGTGCTTAATCCGGACAAATGTGAGGTAATGCATTTTGGAAGATCTAATACAGGTGGGAAGTATACAATAAATGGCAGAACCCTTGGGAGTATTGACAGGCAGAGAGATCTGGGCGTACAGGTCCACAGGTCACTGAAAGTGGCAACGCAGGTGGATAAGGCAGTCAAGAAGGCATTCGGCATGCTTGCCTTCATCGGTCGGGGCATAGAGTGTAAAAATTGGCAAGTCATGCTGCAGCTGTACAGAACCTTAGTTAGGCCACACTTAGAATATTGCGTGCAATTCTGGTCACCACACTACCAGAAGGACGTGGAAGCTTTGGAGAGGGTACAGAGGAGGTTCACCAGGATGTTGCCTGGTCTGGAGGGTATTAGCTATGAGGAGAGGTTGGAAAAACTCGGATTGTTTTCACTGGAACGACGGAGGTGGAGGGAGGACATGATCGAGGTTTACAAAGTTATGAGTGGCATGGACAGAGTGGATAGTCAGAAGCTTTTTCTCAGGGTGGAAGAGTCAGTTACGAGGGGACATAGGTTTAAGGTGCAAGGGGCAAAGTTTAGGGGGGATGTGCGAGGCAAGTTTTTTACACAGAGGGTGGTGAGTGCCTGGAACTTGCTGCCAGGGGAGGTGGTGGAAGCAGATACGATAGCGATGTCTAAGAGACATCTTGACAAATATATGAATAGGAAGGGAATAGAGCGATATGGGCCCCGGAAGTGCAGAAGATGTTAGTTTCGGCAGGCATCAAGATCGGCGCAGGCTTGGAGGGCTGAATGGCCTGTTCCTGTGCTGAACTGTTCTTTGTTCTCTTTGTGCTTTGTTCCAAACACGTGACCTGTTCCTCTTCGAAGGACAAAGACAACAGACTCATTGGGACATCACCACCTGCAAGTTCCCCTCCAAGTCACTCACTATCCTGACTTGGAACTATATCACAATTCTTTGTTTGTGATTGGTTGGGTAAGTAACAACTGTTGGTCATTTAATTAGCTTTAAAAAATAAGGGGAAAGTTGTTTTTTGTTTGAAAAAAGACCTCGAGTGATAAAGTGAGTACTAAGAGTGTGTTTTTTTTCAATTCGAGTAATTTAGATTGTTGTGGGTAGTGTTTGGAGTAGAACAAGCCTCTCGTGTAATTAATATCTTTTAAAGGGAGTAACTAATTAATCTAAAGGTAAGTCATGGCAGGAGAGCTCAGCCCCGTGATATGCTCCTCCTGCGCGATGTGGGAAATCAGGGATGCTTCCAGTGTCCCTGATGACCATGTGTGCAGGAAGTGGATCCAGCTGCAGCTACTGACTACCCGCATTACGGAGCTGGAGCTGCGGGTGGATTCACTGTGGAGCATCCGCGATGCTGAGGACGTTGTGGATAGCACGTTTAGAGAGGTGGTCACACTGCAGGTAATGGCTGCACAGGCAGAAATGAGATGGGTGACCACCAGATGGAGTGGTAGGCGCAGGCAGTTAGTGCAGGAGTCCCCTGTGGCCATCCCCCTCTCAAACAGATATACCACTTTGGATACTGTTGGGGGGAATGACCTCCCAGGGGAAAGCAGCAACAGCCAAGTTTGTGTTACCACGCATGGCTCTGCTGCACAGCAGGGGAGGAAAAGGACTGGAAGAACTATACTGATAATGGATTCTATCGTAAGGGATACAGATAGGCATTTCTGTGGTGACAAACGTGACTTCAGGATGGTATGTTGCCTCCCCGGTGCCAGGGTCAAGTTAGTCACGGAGTGGCTGCAGGACATTCTGAAGGGGGGGTGAACAGTCAGAGGTCGTGGAACACATTGGTACCAACGACGGAGGTAAAAAGAAGATGAGGACCTGAAACAAGAATTTAGGGAGCTCGGTAGCAGATTAAAAAGCAGGACCTCAAAGGTTGTAATCTCTGGATTACTCCAGTGCCACATGCTAGTGAGTATAGGAATAGGAGGATAGAGCAGATGAATGCGTGGCTGAAGAGATGGTGCAGGAGGGAGGGCTTTAGCTTCCTGGATCATTGGGTCTGTTTCTGGCAAAGGTGGGACCTGTACAAGTTGGACGAACATCCTTGTTGGGAGGTTTACGAGTGCTGTTGGGGGCAGTTTAAACACATTTGGCAGAGGAATGGGATACAGAATGGAGGTATAGGAGTGGGTGATGCTCAGTCAAATATAGAAGAGAAACTGAGTCAGTCTGTTAGGCAGAGCAAATATAGACCTGTTCAGGCACAAGTGACAAATGCAAGGCTGGATTGCATTTATTTTAATGCAAGACAGATGAATTGAGGGCGTTGATTAGCACATGGGATTATGATATTGTTGCTATCACAGAGACATGGTTGAGGGAAGGGCAGGACTGGCAACTCAATATTCCAGGCTATGGAATCTTCAGGTATGACAGGAGAAAGGATAAAAGAGGAGGTCGCATTGCACTGTTGATCAAGGAGTCAATTACTGCAGTAAGGAGGGAAGATGTCTGACAAGGTTCTTCAAATGAGGCCAGATGAGTCAAACTTAAAAACAAAAAGGGGGCAATCACTTGGCTGGGTGTGTACTGCAGGCCTCCAAACAGTCAGGGAGAGATAGAGGAGCAGATATGTAGGCAAATCTCTGAGAGGTGTAAAAATAATGGAGTAATAATAGTAGAGGATTTCAACTTACCTGATATCAACTGGGATGGTCTTAGTGTAAAAGACTTAAAGGGGGCGGAATTCTTAAAATATATACAGGAGACTTTTTTGAGCCAGTACCTTGAAAGTCCAACAGGAAAAGGCGCAGTACTGGACCTAATCCTGGGGAATGATGCTGGACAAGTGGTAGAAGTGTCAGTGGGGGTGCATTTCGGGGATAGTGATCATAACTCTGTAAGAAAAAGACAAAGGCGGGCTGGAAATAAAAGTACTGAATTGGGGGAAGGCCGATTTCAACATGATAAAACAGGATCTGGCCAAAGTGGACTGGGAGCAGCTACTTGTAGGAAAGTCGACATCAGACCAGTGGGAGTCTTTCAGAGAGGAAATAGTGAAGGTTCAGAGGCAACATGCACCCGTAAAGGTGAAGGGGAGGACCAACAAGTCCAGGGAACTCTGGATGTCAAGGGATATAGAGGATTGGATCAGGAAAATAAAAGGAGGCTTATGGCAGATTCAAAGTGCTGAAAACAGCAGAGGTACTAGAGGAGTATAAAAAGTGTAGCGGGGGTACAAAAAAAAGGAATAAGGAGAGCAAAGAGGAGGCATGAAAAAACACTGGCAGGCACGATCAAGGAAACTGCTAAGGCATTTTCTAAGTATATTAAGGGCAAGAGGATAACCAGTGAAAGAGTGGGGCCCATTAGGGACCAAAGTGCAAATCTGTGTGTGGAGCCGGAGGACAGAGGTGAGGTTTTAAATGATTACTTTGCATCTGTTCACTATGGAGAAGGATGATGTAGGTGTAGAGATCAGGGAGGGGGATTGTGATACACTTGAACATATTAGCATTGAAAGTGAGGAAGTATTAGCTGTTTTAGCCGGCTTAAAAGTGGATAAATCCCCAGTCCCAGATGAAATGTATCCCAGGCTGTGATGTGAGGCAAGGGAGGAGATAGCAAGGGCTCTGACATAAATTTTCAGATCCTCTCTGGTCACAGGAGAGGTACCAGAGGACTGGAGGACTACGAATGTGGTGCCATTATCAAGAAGGGTAGCAGGGATAAACCAGGTACTAACAGGCCAGTGAGTCTAACATCAGTGGTTGGGAAAATATTGGAAAAAATTCTGAGGGACAGGATTAATCTCCACTTGGAGAGGCAGGGATTAATCAGGGATAGTCAACATGGCTTTGTCAGGGGGAGATCGTGTCTAACTAACTTGATTGAATTTTTCAATGCAGTGACGAGGTGTGTAGATGAGGGGAAAGCAGTTGATGTAGTCTACATAGACTTCAGTAAGCTTTTGATAAGGTCCCACATGGGAGAGTGGTTAAGAAGGTCAGAGCCCATGGGATCCAGGGCAATTTGGCAAATTGGATCCAAAATTGGCTCAGTGGCAGGAGGCAGAGGGTGACGGTCGAGGGTTGTTTTTGCGAGTGAAAACCTGAGACCAGTGGTGTACCGCAGGGATCGATACACGGACCCTTGCTGTTTGTAGTGTACATTAATGATTTAGACGTGAATATTGGAGGTATGATAAGTAAATTCGCAGTTGACACGAAAATTGGTGGTGTCGTAAATAGTGAGGAGGAAAGCCTTAGATTACGGGACGATATAGATGGGCAGAGCAGTGGCAAATGGAATTTAATCCTGAGAAGTGTGAGGTGATGCATTTTGGGAGGACTAACAAGGCAAGGGAATATACAATGGATGGTAGGACCCCAGGAAGTACTGAAGGTCAGAGGGTCCTTGGTGTACTTGTCCATAGATCACTGAAGGCAGCAGCACAGGTAGATCAGGTGGTTAGGAAGGCATATGGGATACTTGCCTTTATCAGCTGAGGCATAGAATATAAGAGCAGGGAGGTTATGGTGGAACTGTATAAAACGCTAGTTAGGCCACAGCTGGATACTGTGTACAGTTCTAGGCACCACACTATAGGAAGGATGTGATTGCACTGGAGAGGGTGCAGAGAAGTATCACCAGGATGTTGCCTGGGCTGGAGCATTTCAGGTGTGAAGAGAGACTGAAAAGGCTGGGGTTGTTTTCATGAGAGCAGAGAAGGCTGAAGGGGGATATGATTGAGGTATTCAAATTTATGAGGGGCATTGATAGGTTAGATCGGAAGAAACATTTTCCCTTCTTGCAGGTGTCAATAACCAGGAGACATTGATTTTAAGGTGAGGGGCAGCAGGTTTAGAGGGGATTTGTGGAAAAAAAATTTCACCCAGAGGGTGGTTGGAATCTGAAAAGCACTGCCTGAAGAGGTGGTAGAGGCAGGAACCCTCACAACATTTAACAAGTATTTAGATGAGCACTTGAAACACCATAGCAGACAAGACTATGGGCCAAGTGCTGGAAAATGGGATTAGAATAGTGAGGTGCTTGATGACCGGCACGGACACGATGGGCCGAAGGGCCTGTTTCTGTGCTGTATAACTCTCTGACTCTATTTACAGCACAGGAGGAGGCCATTCTGCCCATTGTATCTGTTCATCCCACTTTCCAGTTGTTCCGACCTCACAGATTGTCAATATGAAAAATATGAGATATGAATCCCCAGACCACACTAATAAATTACACTAGATTTCACATTTTAAGTCTTTTGTTTTAATAACTAAACTAAAAGAAATCCACAATTAACTGAATAGCACTTTGATTGTAAATTGTGGTGTCAGCTATTTACAAAGATATTTTCTTTACTTATTCAACACTTGACTATCTCACACCACACTGATACATTACACAGTCCTTTTTGATGACAAAATCCTTTGCAGTTACAAGTCCCAAATTCCTGCCAATGATGGGGCTGCTCCGACCTCTGGAGTGCACATCCTGTGTAATGTGCCAACTCTAGATAACGATTTGTGCAGGAAGTATCATTGGGGGAGGTGGTGACATCGGGGTAATGTCACTGGAACATGGGTTCGAATCCCACCACGGCAGATGGTGAACTTTAAATTCAATTAATAAATCTGCAATTAAAAAGCCATCTGGTTCATGAGATGGGAAATCTGCTGTCCTTACCTGGTCTGGCCTACATGTGACTCCAGATCCACAGCAATGTGGCTGACTCTGAAATGCCCTCTGAAATGCCCGAGCGAGCCTCTCCGTTGTCAAGGGCAGTTTGGGATGGGCAATAAATACTGGCCGAGCCAGCAACACCCACATCACATGGATGAAGATAAAACAAGTTGCAGCAGCTCGAGCTCCGGTTTTCAGAGCATGAACTGGAGCTGGTGTCACTGCGGTGCATCCATGAGGTGAGAGCTTTGTGGACAGCACGTTTATAGATATGGTCACCCTGCAGCTTCAGAGTATGCAGGGAGAGAGGCAATGGGTGGCCAACTGACAGTCAAGAAGAAATAGGCAGGGAATGCAGGAGAACCCTGAGTGCATCTCACTCTCCAACCAGTATTCAGTTCTGAATACTGATGAAAGTGATGGTTCATCTAAGGAGTGCAGCCAGAGTCAAGGCCATGGCAGCACAGTTGGATCAGCTTCACAGAGGGTCACAAAGCTGACTGAGCAATAGTGATCGGAGATTTGATCGGGTAATACACAGGCGTTTCTGCAGTCGCAGACGTGAATCCAGGCTGGTGTGTGGCCTCCCTCAGGACAATGTACAGCAGGGTGCATGTACAGTCATCCTGGGCCAGAAAGCAGGAGGAGAGAATGTTGTGAATTTCTATCCTGGACTGACAGTGATGGTTTTTGTAAACTCCTTTTACAGGGGCTTAGAAGCAGGGGATATACAGATGGGGAGTCACGAGCCAAACATCACATCAAGATCTGACAAAGAGTCACTCGATACATCAGGACCTGAATATCATCGGCCTTTGAATGTGGAAGGAGAAAGGTTTGTCTGTTCTGTCTGTGGGAAAAGATTTCAGGTATCAGTGAGACTGGAAAAGCACTGAGATACACAAAGCCCTGGTTAGACCACACCTGGAGTATTGTGTTCAGTTCTGGGCCCCACACCTTTGGAAGGATATAATGGCCTTGGAGGGAGTGCAGGGTAGATTTACCTGAATGATACCTGGACTCCAAGGGTTAAATTACAAGGAGAGATTACACAAATGAATCAGAGTCATTACAGCACAGAAGGAGGACAATGAGCTTTTTGATTCCATCCCAGCTCTCTGTCGAACAATCCAGTCAGTCCCATTCACCCACTCTATCCCCGTAGTCCTGCAGGTTTATTTCCCTCAAGTGTCCATCCAATTTCCATTTGTAATCATTGATCATCTCCACTTCCACCACCCTCGTAGGCAGTGAGTTCCAGGTCATTACCACTCACTGTGTAAAAAAACTGCTTCCTCACATCCCTCCTGTATCTCAAAACCTGAATCTGTGTCCACTAATCCTTGTATCATCAGCTAATGGGAACAGCTTTTCTTGGTCTGTCTTATCTAAACCTGTCATCATTTTCAACACCTCTATCAGATCTCCCCTCAATCTCCTTTGCTCCAAGGAGAACAACACCAGCTCCTCCAACCTAACCTTGTAGTTAAATTCTCTCATCTCAGGAACCATTCTGATAAATCTCTGCACCCTCTGAAGGACCTTCACATCCTTCCAAAAGTGTGGTGACCAGAACTGGATGCAATACTCTAGTTGTTGCCTAACCAGAGCTTTATAAATGTTCAGCATAACTTCCTTCCTTTTGTGTTCAATACCTCTATTTATGAGGCCCAAGATCCCATTTGCTTTGCCAGCTGTTCCCTCAATACATCCTTCCACTTTCAGTGATCTCTGCACATGAACCCTCAGGTCTCTCTATCCCTGCAAACTCTTTAGAACTGTACCATTAAGTGTATGTTGCCTCTCCCTATTCCTTCTGCCAGAATGAATCACCTCACTGTGAGGGTTGTAGTCCCTGGAATTCAGAAGATTAAGGGGTGATTTAATCAAAGTTTTCAAGATATTAATTGAAACTGATAGGGTAGAGAGAGAGAAACTCTTCTCCATCACCTGCAGTACTCGGCAGCATCGTCTAAAACATAGAGCCAGAATTTTCATTAATCCACCCCTGGGCCCAGTGAACCTGAGCATTAATCCACCCAGGCTGAATGTACACAGAATTACAGACCAGAAACAGGCCGTTCAGCCCCTCTCGTCTGTGCTGCTGTTTATAATCCACATGAGCCTCGTCCCAATCTGATTACCTCGTCCCACCCTGCCCTCATATCCCTCTATTCCCTTCTCCCTCATAAATGTATTGAGCCTCCCCTTAAACACATCATTGTTATCACCTTCAACCACTCCACGTGGCAGTGAGTTCCACATTCTCACCACTGTCTGATTAGAGAAATTCCTCCAAAGTTCTCTATTTGACCTGTTAATGTCTGTATTATATTGCTGCCCCCTTGTTCTGACTGACTGATAATTTTAAAGACCTCTATCAGATCTCCTCCTCGTCTTCTCTTTTCCAGAGAAAGGATCCCCAGCCTGCTCAATCTTGCTGGATAGTAACATCCTCTCTGGTGACATCTTTGTAAATCTATTCTGCACTTTCTTCAGTCTTCAATATCCTTTTTTAATCTGGAGACCAGAACTGCTCACAGTCCTTCTAAGTGAGGTTCTCTATAAATTTAACATTCCCTCCCTGCTGTTACATTGTATTCCTCGAGAAAAGAACATCAGCTCTTTCTTTGCTCTCTTATCGACTTGTGTTGCTCCTTTTAGTGATTTATGTGACTCTGTTCCCAGATCTCTCTGCTCCATTTAAGTTCTTACATTCGAACCAATAACTGGCCTCCTTATACCTCCTCCCAAAATGAACCAGTTCACATTTCACTATGTTGAATTTCATTTCCCATTTATCTGTCTATTCTGCCAGCCTGTTTATGTCTTCCTGGATTTCAATGCACTCCTCCTCATTATTAGTTCTATCATCCAGTTTGGTGTCAACTACAAGTTATGAAAACATCCCTCTAATTCCTGAGTCCAAATGTGGGTGAAGAACAGAATTCCCAGTGCACTTCACACTATAGTTGATGTCCCGGGCACTCGGGTTTCTGTATAATTTATTTAATAATTTTCTCCATTGTCTCTCTGGCCCTGATCTCAATAGGATGACACAAAATCATCCATTCAATATTTGGAGCTTTCAGTAGAGGATTCATTACCCAGGACTCCCGTGATAAGGGTCAGTCCCTTATCAATGACCACAGGGGCTGAGTGCATTGGCGTGGGATCGAACTGTGCACTGAGCATGTCCAGCATAGGTAATGGAGATGGACTGAGATGGACCAGGTGGATCGGGAGGTGAGAGGAGATTGTGGGTACAGGGGAGGAATTGGAGCCATGGGTGGGCTGGGAGGCTTCATATACACCTGGGGTAGGCCAAGAGGCCCCGTGTTTACCTCCTGGTGACAGGTGCGGGGGAGAGGGGTCACTGGCTGCCATCTTGGACAGGGCGGGGTCAGGGTGCAAGCACAGCCATCTTGGTGAGGGCACAGTGAGCGAACAGGACCTCACAAACTCTTTTCCCAACTGGGTCCGAGTGCCCAGGAGATGGGGCATCCTGGACAATAGGGTTTTAAGCAGCTTCACCCACTCTCAGGCTGCATGTGATGTTTGCAGCCTTTAAGAGTCCATGGGCCATGTATATATTCAGTGTAAGAGGTTACAGCCCCTGTATCGTTACCTGAAGGGGCTGCTCCTCAAATTGGAATCCTGAAAATTTACAGTACGGAAGGAGGCCATTCGGCCCAGCATGTCTTCGTTGGCTGACAAGGAGCCATCCAGCCTAATCCCGCTTTCCAGCTCTTGGTCCATAGTGTTATGATCCTCTATTTTTTTTCCAAGAAGAATGCAGTGTGCCTTTAAGGCTGGAAAAGGAGCAGTGCTGCTTTAAGGCAACAAGCTCCAGAGACTGAGTCGAAGAATGTATTCTCGTTGCCCCGGGATACAGCCACTCAGACTGAAGATCGAGAGATACATTGTTTCCAATTGACATTTGAAACTAGTTGAAAAACTGGCTTTTGAGACACCGTTAACAGAGACCGACACAGATGATCATCCAGCATATACTGAAGGAAAAAAGAGCTCTCTCTTGGTTTATTTAAACCCGAATTCTGATATCAAGCCAGATTACTTTCTTAAAAGAAAATAACCAATTCCTTTCACGACTCAACTGAAATTGTTGAAATTTATCACTGGAAAAGAGCAGCATCAATTCAACTGCTGAACTAGACTGGACTGTTCTACTGTTGAAGAACCTTTTATTTTCTCACCCCCCCCCCCCCCCCACCCCCCACCCAGTTCAGATGGCTGTGAAGACTTCCAAGCAACCTTGGACATTCCACATAGGAAGGTTTCACTTCAGCAGGAGCATAAATATGCAAAGACACTATTTTTTCTGTTTTAACTGTTTATATGTTATTATTTAAGAATTTAGTTTTTCTAATTAAACAGTTAATTTGTTGATGTAAAGACACCTGGTTTGGTGAGCCTTATTCGGGGGTTAATAGATGGTACAATTTGGCTGGATCTTTCTTTAATTTGGAATGTTTAAAATGTCAGGCGATCTGTGAGGGACGGGACTGAATCAACAGTGTGTTTCTCCCACCACTATCAAAACTGTATATTTTGATTGTGGGGCTTTGACTTGAGCAGTCGGTCGTAACAATACCCTTGTAGGTTAGGGCACTTCACGTGAATATCCAAGTACTTTTTAATTGTTTTGAAGGTTTCTGCCTCTACCACCCTCCCAGGCAGTGAGTTGCAGATCCCCACCGCCCTCTGGCTGAAAACATTTAACCTCAAATCCCTTTTAAATTTCCTACCTCTTCCCCAAAATCTATGCCCCTGGTTATGGACCCCTCAGCCAAGGGGAATAGGTCCTTCCTATCCACTCTATCTAGACCCCTCATCATTTTCTGCACTTCAATTCAGTTTCCTTTCAGCCTCCTCTATTCCAAAGAAAAAAACCCTCACCTATCCAATATTTCCTCAGAACTAAAATTCTCCAATCCAGACAACATCCTTGTAAATCTCCTCTGTACCGTCTCTAATACAACCACATCTTTCCTACAGTGCGGTGACCAGAACTGTACACAGTCCTCCAGCTGTGTCCTAACCAGTGTTTTATACATTTTCAGCAGAACCTCCATGCTCTTATATTCTCTGCCTTGGCTAATAAAGTCAAGTATCCCTTACGCCTTATCTACCTGCCCAGCCATATTCAGGGTTCTGTGAACGTGCACTCCAAGGTCCCTCTGTTCCTTTATACTTCTCAATATCCTACCATTTATTGTGTATTCCCTTGCCTTGTTAGCTGTCTCCAAATGCATTACCTCACACTTCTCCGGATTGAATTCCATTTGTCACTATTCTGCCCACCTGACCAGTCCATTGATATCTTCCTGCAGTTTACAGCTTTCTTCTTCATTATCAACCACATGGTCAATTTTTGTATCATCTGCAAACTGTTTAATCAAACCCCTACATTCAAGTACAAACCATGGATATATAGAACAAAAAGCAAAGGACCCAGTACTGATCCCTGCAGAACCTCACTGAAAACAGCCTTCCAGTCACACAAACACTCATCAACCATTACTCTTTGCTTCCTGCCTCTGAGTCAATTTTGACTCTAATTTGCTGTTTTGCTTTTATTTTCATGACCAGTCTGCCTTGTGGGACCTTATCAATGGCCTTGGTTACAGTTTAACCCCATTCTCCTAATCTCTGGCCACTCGGTGTGGAGGTGGGGTGGGAAGGTTGGTGGATCTTTTCCTGGACCTGCTCTTGGGCCTGGTTAAAACACCACCCACACCCACAGCCCTTTCGATGACCTGCCCTTCCAAAACCCCCCAGTCCCCCCAATGCCCTCCTCTCCCTCACCTCATCCACCCCAAACCCACCCAGGTTTGTATCTATCTTGTATATTTAAACACTCAGTTCTCACCTTATCCATCTCTCTCTCCCTCTCGCTCAGGCTGAGAAACAATGTGTAGGTCCAGGATGCACAGGGACCATGTTGGGAGTGGGGGTGTCACTTTAGCTGCTGCCCTGTCTTCCGTGGTCCTGTCCGTGCCGGGGTGGCCTTCTGCAACCGGTGGACACCTCAGGATACAGAGTGTCTCGTGGACACTGGGAGCAATGTTCTGGTTTAGTTGGGAAGGTTCCCTTTGCTTCTGTTACAATTTGTTGCTTATTTTGGCTTCTTTTAGTTTGAAGGGATCACATTTTTGGGGGAAACAAGAGAGGAAAGAATGTTCCATAGAAACTAGAACTGTCTGTTCTGAATTTCTATCCTGGACTGACAGTGCTGACTTTTGTAAACTCTTTTTACAGGTTATTAGAAGGGGAGGATTTACTGACGGGAAATTGAAACCAAACATCACATCAAGATCTGACAGAAACATCATCAGGACCTGAATATCATCGGACTGAGAATGTGGAAGGAGAAATGTTTGTCTGTTCTGCCTGTGGGAAAAGATTTCAAACATCAGTGTGACTGGAAAAGCACCGAGACACACACACACACCCGAGTGAGAGTGTTCCAGTGACTGACTGTGGAAAGAGTTTTAACCAGTTACACAGCCTGAGAAAACATCACACCATTCACAGCGGGGAGAAACTGATCACGTGTTCTGTGTGTGGACAAGGCTTCAACTGATCATCCAACCTGGAGAGACACAAGGACACCCTCACCACGGAGAAACCATGGAAATGTGGGGACTGTGGGAAGGGATTCAGTTCTCCATCAAAGCTGGATATTCATTAACGCAGTCACACTGGGGAGAGGCCGTTCACCTGCTCAGTGTGTGGGAAGGGATTCACTCAGTTATCCCACCTGCTGACACACCAGCAAGTTCACACTGGGGAGAGGCCGTTCACCTGCTGTGTGTGTGGGAAGGGATTCACTCAGTTATCCCACCTGCTGACACAGCAGAGAGTTCACAAGGGTAGGTTGGAGAAGTTGGGGTTGTTCTCCTTGGAGCAAAGGAGATTGAGGGAAAATTTCATCGAAATGTACCAAATTCTGACAGACTTTGATAAATTAGACAAAGAAAAACTGCTCCCATGAACTAATGGTACAAGAACTAGGGAACACAGATTGAAGGTTTTGAGGAAGAGTTGAAGCAGGAATGTGAGGAAGAACCTCTTCTGCAGCAAGTGGTACTGACCTGGAACTCGCTGCCAATGTGTGTGGTGGAAATGGAAATAATCAATGATTTTCAAAGGAAACTGGATGGTCACTTTAAGGAAATAAACTTGCAGGGCTATGGGCTGATGTGGGGCAGTGGGACTGAGTGGATTGCTCCCTGGAGAGCTGACATGGAATTGATGGGCCAAATGGCCTTGTTCTGTGCAGTAAATGATGCTGTGTCTATGTGACTGTGTTTTGAGACAGGATATTCCAGCTCTCCACCGTGGGATTCTCAGTATGAACAGGATTCGGAGTGGGGAGGACCCACTATCGATGGTTTACTAGAAATGTTAAAGGTCATATCAAAATTAAAGGAAAAGCATATAATTGCACAAAGATGGGTGGCAGATCAGAATGTTGGACAGAATGTAGAAAAACAGCAAAGAATGACTAAAAGATTGATAAGGAGTGCAAATTGTAAACAGAGTCTGGAGGTATGTGTTTGCTGAGTGGTGAGTTCAGTGAAGGGGAGAGGAGGTGCTCCTTTTTTCTACTTTTTCTGTCCTCCAGTATTTGGTTCTTGTTTCTGTGCAGTGGAAGGAGCTGGTTGGTTGAGTAACTGGTCAGATATTCTCCTTCTAAATAGTCGGTTAAGTTAAGGTCTGGCACAGCAGCTTGGCTGAGTACAAAGCACAGCTTGTGACATGTGGGATGTCGTGGATGCACCATGTGTCCTAGACAAACACATCTGCAGGAAGTGTCACCGGCTGCACAAGCTTGAGCTCTAGGGTTTGGATCTCGAGCAGTGGCTGGAGTCACTGTGGTGCATCCACAATGCAGAGAACTACATGGATAGCAGGTTTAGGGAGGTGATCACACCACAGGTTAGGAGCATGCAGGAGGATAAGGAATGGGTAACCCACAGACAGTCTAAGAGAACCAGGCAGGTAGTGCAGGAGTCCCCTGATATGATCTCACTTGCTAATCGGCTTTCCATTTTCGATACTGGTGAGGGTGATGGTTCCTCAGAGGAGTGCAGACAGAGCCACGTTTGTCAGGTGGCTCAGCTGCACAGGAGGGGTGGAGGAAGAGTGGAAGAGCAGTCGTGATGGGGCATTCATTAGTCAGGGGAACACAGAAGTCTTTCTGCAGCTGTAGATCGAACTCCAGGATGGTGTGTTGCCTCCCTGGTGCCAGGATCAAGGATGTCACTGAACGGCTACAGGACATTTATCTGGGGGAAGGTGAACAGCCAGAGGTCGTGGTCCACGTTGGCACCATTAACGTCGATGGAAAGGGTAAATGAGGTCCTGACAACAAATTTTATGGAACGAGGAAGGAGATTAAAAAAGCAGGGCCTCAAAAGCAGTTATCTCAGGATTACTCCCACTCCCATGTGCAAGTGAGCATCGGAATAGGAGAATTGACTGATTAAACAGGTGATTGGAGAACTGGTGTGGGAGGGAGGGCATCAGATTTCTGAGGCACTGGCACAGGTGGGACCCATACAAGATGGACGGGTTGCATCGAAGCAGCATTGGGACTAATATCCTCACAGGGAGATTACTGGTGCTGTTGGGGAGGGTTTAAACTAGATTGGTAAGGGGATGGAAACCTGAGAGGGAGTTCCGATTGGAGGGAAGCAAAACTGGTAACTTGTCAGGGGTATGGGAACCAGGGAAAAATATCAGACCGGAACACCAAGGTGCACAGAATACTGGGTGAGATAGTTAGCACTGGAGTAGGGAATAGCAAGTTATAAGGTGGGGTCAGAGTCAGGGATAAAGTAATAAAGTCTAAATCAGGGTTAATGTGCATGTATGTGAATGCACAGAGTGTGGTTAATAAGATTGGTGAGGTACACGTGCAGATTGCCATGTGCAAATATGATGTGGCTAGAACAGAGACATGGCTCAAAGAAGGGCAGGACTGGGTGTTAAATATTCCTGGATACAAGGTGTTCAGGAAAGAAAGGAAAGGGAAAGGGGCGGTGGAGTATTGATAAATGAGAACATTGCAGTGTTGGAGAAAAAGGATGTCCCATTGGTGTCGATAAAAGAATCAATTTGGCTGGAACGAAGGAACAAAAAAGGTGCATTTACATTGCTCAGTGTTGTCCACAGGCCACCAGCTCGTGGGAAGAACGTGGAGGAGAAAAAATGCAATGGAATTACAGAGAGGTGCAAAAATTATCGGGTCGTCATAATGGGGGACTTTAATTATTCAAACATATAGTGGGATAGTAGTAGTGTAAAGGGCAGTGAGGGACAAGTGTTCTGAGAGTTGTTCAGGAAAATTTTCTACAACAGTATGTTGCTAGTCCAATGAGAAAGGAGGCATTCCTGGACCTGGTTCTTGAGAATGAGGTGGGCCAAGTCGATCAATTATCAGTAGGGGAGCATGTCGGGGAGATTGATCATTGTATCATAAGATTTAGGCTGACCATCGAAAAGGATAAAGAACAATCCAGAGTATGAGTAATTAACTGGGGGAAAGACAACTTCAATGGGGTAAGAATGGAGCTGGCTGAGTAAATGAGATTCAAAAGTTGCCAGGAAATCTGACAGCTGAACAATGGGTAACCTTCAAAAAAGAGAGAGTTCGGGCACAGTCAACATATGTTCCCTCGAAGTGGAAAGGTAGGGCAAATAAATCCAGAGCTCCCTGGATTATAAAAGAGGTAGAGATTATGATAAAGAAAAAGGGTGCTGTTTTCCTTGAAGAGAAGGCTGAGAGGTGATTTGATCGAGGTATTCAAAATCACGAGAGGTCTGGACAGAGAATCATACCTAACAGACAATGTCCCAGACACTGCCATCACCATCCCTCGGTGTCCCACCAGCAGGACAGACCCAGCAGAGGTGACGGCACAGTGTTACACAGTCAGGAGGGAGTTGCCCGAGACGTCCTCAACATGAGCTCCGGACCCCATGATGTCTCATGGCATCAGGTCAAAGAGAGTAGATGGAGAGAAACTGTTCCCACTGGTGAAAGGATGGAGGACGAGAGGGAACAGATTTAAAGTAATTGGGAAAAGAAACAAAAATAACATGAGGAAAAACTTTTCCACCCAGCGAGTGGTTAATGTGTGGAATGCACTGTCTGAGAGTGTGGTGGAGGCAGGTTTAATTGAAACATTTCAAAGGGAATGAGACAGTTTTATGAAAAGGAACTAATGGAGCTGCGGGCTGACAGGTCCCGGATGCTGATGGATTCATCCTCGGGCTTTCAAAGAGAAGCAAATGAGGGAGGAACTGCGCAGAATCTGTCCTCCTGTTCCGCCCCCTCTTCCTATTGGCCCGCAGCTGCAGTCAATCAACAGGACATTGTGAGCGCACAGGTCAGAGGTTCAGCGCCGGGTGCGCAGGCGTATTGCGGACTAGTGTTTGGAGCGAGTGAGTGATGGCGGCGGAGAGACACAGTGTGTGTTGTTATTTTAATGATAATCTGAACCTCAAGAAACAAACCACCCTAAAGAGTGAAATAAGGCTCGTTGGCTCCTGTTATCTGGGCTGTTTGAGCTGGACAAGGCCTGACCCAGCACTAACAGGACAGTATAAGTCCACTGGGAGATGACATAAGGCTGAATTCAGACTCAAATACATCACTTTCATGAAATAATTAGTTGAGAAAGGGTTCATTAATAACCTTGTAGTAAAGAGGCCTCGAGGGGAGTGCAACCATTATATGGTCGAATTTTATATTGAGTTTTAAAGTAATTTAGTTTGGGACAATACTGGGGTCTTGCGTCTAAACAAAGCAAACTTCGCAGGATGAGGGGCGAGTTGGCTAAAGTAGATTGGGACACTACATCAAAAGATATGATGGTAGATAAGCAATGGCTTGCATTTTAAGAATTAATCCATAATTTGTAACAAATGTACATTCCTTTAAGTCACAAAAATCCCATAGAAAAAGTGGTCCAACCATGGCTAACAAGAGGAGTTGGAGGTAGTATTAGATTGAAGGAAGAGACTTATAATGATCCCCCAAAAAGTGGTATGCCTGAGGATTGGATGGATTTTAGAATTCTGCAAAGGAGGATCAAGAATTTAATAAGGAAAAAAAATCTGAGTGCAGATTAACAAGAGACATAAAAACAGATTGTAAATGTTTCTATACCTATAGAAATAGGAAGAGATTAGAGAAAGGAAATGAGGGCCCATTAGAGAGAGACAGTTGAAATTAAAATGGGGAATAGGGAAACGGCAGAGACATTAAACAAATGATTTGTATCTGTCTTCATGGTGGAAAACACAAAAACATTCCAGAAATAGGAAACCAAGTGTCTCGAGAATGAGGAACTGAAAGAAATCAGTATAAGTAAAGAAATAGGAATGGAAAAATTAAAGGGACTAAGTGGCAACAAATCCCCCGGACCTGACAACCTTCATCCTCAGGTTTTAAAAGAGGTAGCTGCAGAAATAGTGGATGCATTGGTTTTGATCTTCCAGAATTCCATAGATTCTAGAGCAGTTCCCAAGGATTGAAAGGGAGCAAACATAAACTTGCTATTCAAGAAAGCAAAAAGAGAGAAAATGGGGAACTATCAGCCAATTAGCCTCACATCAGTTGTAGGCAAAATGTTAGAATGTATTATTCGGGGAAATGGTAACAGGACACTTAGAAAATCATAATATGATTAAGCAGAGACAACATGGACTTGTGAAAGAGAAATCACGTTTAACAAATCTTGTAGTTTCTTGAGGATGTAACTAGTAAGGTGAATAAGGTGGAAGCAGTAGTTTATTTGGATTTTGAAGAAGCAAGAAGCTTTTGATAAGGTGCCACACCAGAGGTTATTGCATAGTTGGGACTCATGGGATTGAGTTAATATATTAGCATGGATTGAGATTGGTTAATGGACAGAAAGCAGGCAGTAAGAATAAATGGGTCATTTTCAAGTTGGCAAGCTGTAACTAGTAGGGTATAGTAAGGATCTGTGCTTGGGCCTCAGCTATTTACACTCGATAGAAATGGCTCAGATGAAGGGATTGAGTGCAATGTATGCAGGTTTGCTGATGATACAAAGTTCGGTGGGAAAGCAAGAAATGAGGAAGACAGAAAGAGGCTTCAGAGGGATACAGACAGGTTGGGTGGGTGAGTGGGTAAGAACATGGCAGATGGATTACAATACGGTGAAGTTATCCACTTTGATAAGAAAAATTTAAAAAAAACAATTTTTAAAATGTATGTTGAGAAACTGAGAAATGTTTGCATTCAGACCAAGGTGGGAGTAATGCACTGTTAATTCAGTCCCACTGCTTCACAGGTCACAGCGTATTAGTAAAGTTTCCCACCTACTAGAAATTAGCCAAATTAAACACTTTATTTATCCCCTAGAATAAAGCACACAAAACCAGATTTCTTCAAACAACAACAAAATTAACTATTTATTAATAAACTAAATCTTAAACAATAATGGGATGAATCAATGCATATATCTTAAAAAAAACTTCTTATTCTTCCCAAGCCTCATGCACACATACATATTCAAAAACCAGTTAACTGGGGAGAAAGAGTTTTTGGTGTTCAACTGTTTCTTCGGAATAATAAAATCGGTGGTGGTCTGGTAGGATATTTTGAAATCGGTGAGGTGGCCCAGAGTTGAAATGTCAGAAGCCACTCAAAGTCTCTCCAGGCAAGTTTGTTGAGCAGTCTGTGATGAGTTGACGGTCAAGGCAATTCGTCTACAGCAGGCATCACACAGATCTTTCAGCAAAAGGTATAGCAACAGGTCTACTTAAATTTTAAAGTAGCAGTCCAGCAATAGTAGCTTTCTTGAGATTTCAGGATCTCCCAAAATGCACATGAGTAACAGGAATCACTCTTGAGACAGAGATTTTTCAGAGACTGGAGGCAATAGGAATTTGCTACCTTTAACAATGCAGGGCTTCCTCTCAGCAAAGGAGCCTTTCTCCACAGACAGTAGCAACTCCTCTTTCTCTGGGTCTTTTCCTCTCCAGGCAGAACACAGACATAACTCAAATGTGGAATTTTGTTCCACAAGAGATGCCTTCTTTTCAGGGAGAGGTCTTTTTCGAGTCTGCCAAAAAACACAAGTCCCAGCCAGTTTGTTCTGCCTCCTGCCTGCCCAGCACTGATCTTTCACAAAGCAAAGTGAAATTGAACTCTTAACAATGTAATGTGACCTATCATTTTCCTTGCTGTTGTTGCTTGGAAACAGGTTGCCTTGGAGACTGTGCCCCACCCAGTTCAGCATTCAATTTTCTCAGTCTTGCAAAACACAGAACTCCAAGTTTTTTCCTTTGTTAAAAGCAAAGCACATGTAACAGTGTCCTTGTACATGAATCACAGGAAGCTAACATAGAAGTACAGCGAGCAATTAGGATAGCAAATAGTATGTTAGCTTTTGTTACAAAGGGATTAGGGTAGAAGAGTAAAGAAGTCTTACGACAATTATACAGGACATTGGTGAGGCCCCACCTGGAGCAGTGTGTGCAATTTTGGTCTCCTTGCTAAGGAATGACATACCACCATTGAGGGAATGCAATGAAGGTTCACTAGTCTGGTTCCTGGATTGTTTTATTTATTCATGGTCTGTGGGTGTTACTGAAATGGCCAGCATTTATTGCCTATCCCTAATTGCCCCTGAGAAGGTGGTGGTGAGCTACTTCCTTGAATATAACTGAGTGACTAGCTCAGCCATTTCATCGTGTAGTTCAGAGTCAACCACATTTCTGTGGGTCTGGAGTCAGACCAGATCGGGTAAAGGACAGTAGATTTCCTTCCCTGAAGGAAATTAGTGAACCAGGTGGGTTTTTAGGACAATCCGTAGTTTCATGGTCACCAATATTGATCCTCGCTTTTTAATTGCAGTGGTGGGATTTGAATTCTTGTCTCAGCATCATTAGTCCAGGCCTCTGGATTACTAGTTCAGTAACAGAACCACTATTGTACAGCACCCCCACTCTGCTCCATCTCCTCCTATGAGGAGAGATTGAGTAGATTAGACCTATATTCCCTGGGGTTGAGAAGAATAAGATGTGATCTGACTGAAACATCAATCCTTAAGGGACTTGGCAGGGTCGATGCTGAGAAAATGTTTCCCCTGTCTGGGCAATCTAGAACACCGGGTCACAGTCTCAGGATCAGGGATAAGACATTTAGGACTGAAATGAGGAGAAATTTCTTCACTGAAAGGGTTGTGAATCTTTGGAATTCTCTTCCCCAGGGAGCAGTGGATGCTCAGTCATTGAGTATATTTAAGACAGAGATCGATAGATTTTTGGGTACTAACGGAATTAAGGGATATGGGGATAGTGCGGGAAGGTGGAGTTGAGATGATCAGCCATGATCTGGGTGAATGGCAGAGCAGGTTCAAAGGGCCAAATGGCCTCCTCCAGCTCCTATTTCTTATGTTCATTAAACCTCAGTCTGGTTCCTCTCGAGCTGCTGAGTGAGTGAATTAAATCTTTCTTGACAAATCACCAAGATACCAGATGACAAGTCATGACCGAAACATCATTTATTGGTTACAAATCACAACTTAGTTAAATCTGGACACACAGACACTTTATAAACATGTATAAACACATTTTAATGTAATCAGAGTTATCCAGCAGTTCAGCACTAATAGGGAGAGTATTTCACAAAACAAGTAACAAAGATTAACCAGACAATTCAGTGATTGACTGTAAATCAACACTAATGGATGCTGAGTATTAATTACAGCAGGGGACCGGAGTCTGAGCTTATAAATTGGTGAGTTTACTTGAAGAGCAATTCCTTCACTATCTGACATGTTAACAGTTGTGAACAGCCTGTCTGTCCAACAGCTCCAGTCTACGAGTGCTAAGAAACACACAGAGCTTAAACAGCCTCATTCTTGAGCTAAAGAACAGACTTTCTCCTGTCAATATAGAGCTACAGGATTGGCCTGTGATCTGTTTATTGTTCATCTTTTGTTCAGTACATTTACTGAGTGGATTTAAATTGAAAATGAGGTTTGAAGACATGATGGTCTATTCACACATGAATGAGAGATGCTGTGGGCCAGACGCTCAGTCCAAGAGGAGCAACTGACATCAGAAATAAACCCCAACTGTCAGAATGAACATGGTTCAGTCTGGATATGATTAACAGCAGCAACAGCAGAATCCAACCCCTGTAATTATCTGTGAACTCGCTGGTGTCTCAGTAGATAGGATGGCTGAGTGAATCCCTTCCTGCACACGGAGCAGATGAATGACCTCTCCCCAATGTGAATGAACTGGTGTGTCACCAGGTGGGATGACTGAGTAAATCTCTTCCCACATACGGAGCAGGTGAATGGCCGCTCTCCAGTGTGAACTCGCTGGTGCGTCAGCCGAGCAGTTGAATCAGCAAATCCCTTCCCACACTCAGAGCAGGTGAATGGCCTCTCACCAGTGTGAACTCGTGTGTGTTTCACCAGCTGGGATGAAGTAGTGAATCCCTTCCCACACTCGGAGCAGGTGAATGGCCTCTCCCCAGTGTGAATTCGCTGGTGTATCAGCAGGGTGGATGAATGAGTGAAACCCTTCCCACAATCAGAGCAGGTGAATGGCCTCTCCCCAGTGTGAATTCGTTGGTGTGTCAACAGGTTCCCTGACAGAGAGAATCTCTTCCCACACTCGGAGCAGGTGAATGGCCTCTCCCCAGTGTGAACTCGCTGGTGTCTCAGCAGGGCGGATGAACGAATGAATCCTTTCCCACAATCATTGCAGGTGAATGGCCTCTCCCCAGTGTGAACTCGTTGGTGTGTCAGTAGGGCGCATAAATGAATGTATCCCTTCCCACACTCAGTGCAGGTGAACGGCTTCTCCCCAGTGTGAATTCGCTGGTGTGTCTGCAGGTTTGATAACTGAGTGAATCCCTTCCCACACTCAGTGCAGGTGAATGGCCTCTCCCCAGTGTGAACTCGTTGGTGTGCGAGTAGGGAGGATGACTGAGTGAATCCCTTCCCACACTCAGTGCAGATGAACGGCCTCTCCTCAGTTTGACTGTGTTGATGAGTTTCCAGCTCAGACGTGTAATTTAATTCTTTCTCACGGTCCCCACATTTCCACAGCTTCTCCCCAGTGTTACTACACTTGTGTACCGACAGGCCAGCTGATCGGCTGAAGCCCCGTCCACACACAGAACACGTGTACGGTTTCTCCACACTTTTTGCTTCCATGATCAAAGGCCGATGATATTCAGATCCTGATGAATCGAGTGACTGTCACATCTTGAGGTGATGTTTGATTTTCCTGTCCGTAAATCCTCCCTTTCTAATACCCTGTAACATGAAGTTACAACAGGAAAAAGGGAGTGAGAGAGAACCTACAAAAACACAAAGACAAGTTGTGAAATTGAGCTGAATGAATCTGGTAATTTGTGGGACCACAACAGAGACCCAGTGACCAGGACAGAAAATCATTGACTCATTAATTTTATGCTCACTCTGCACACAGGGGCTGGAGAACTGAACCCAGCCACAGTAGAGGGAGGGAGAAAACTGGCAGAGGAGGAAAGAAATGGTGCAGATGGTGTCATGGGTTTGGATTTCAGCACAGGGAGGAGGGAGAGTGTGTGGGACTGCGATTTACAGCTTTGGGGAAACAAGAGAGGAATAAAATGTTCCATAGGATCTCGAATTGTCTGTTCTGAATTTCTATCCTGTACTGACAGTGATGACTTTTATTACCTCCTTTTACAGGGTATTAGGAGAGGATTTACACACATTGATTTGATGCTCACTCTGCACACAGGGGCTTTCGCACCATCTCTCCTGAAGGTGCTGGGGTTACTGTTTACATCCCACTGAACTGTAAGAAAGAATATCTTATTAGATGATATTAAAGATAGTATTATATTATAATAATATAACGAGAGGCCGTTCACCTGCTCCATCTGTTGGAAGGAATTTAATCGATATCCAAAATGCTGAGACACCAGTGAGTTCACAAGTGACTGTAGCTGTTGCATTCTGTAATTATTGCTGCTGTTAATCACATCCAGGACTGAACCATATTCATTCTGACAGTGGGGTTTATATCTGCTGTGTTAATATAGCTGGGGTGGAGTTTAATATTCCAGCAACTGATTTGCTTTACTTTGTAACTTTTACTCTTCAAATAAAGTAGCTCCCTTTGGGCTAATCCCAGGGTTTTGTGGGATGAAACCAAACAGTGATTTACTTGTACTTTGGCAATTTTGTATATTATATTCACTGCTCACAATGAGATCTGTTCTACATTGGGACGACCAAAACACAGATCGGGTGATCACTTTGAGAAACATCTCCATTCAGTCTGCAAGCGTGTTCCTGAGTTTCCAGTCACTTCCCATTTTAATTCTCCGTCCCACTCCCACTCTGACCTCTCTGTCCTCGGCCTCCTGCCCTGTTCCAATGAAGCTCAATGGGAGCTGGAGGACTTAACAACCTTCTGGACTCAACATTGAGTTCAGCAGTTTCTGCACCAACAGAGACTTGTCAGGATCTGGAACACTCCACCTGAAAAAGGTGGTTGAACCGATTCTATCAGTCATTTTAAAAGGGAGTTGAA